>NC_048893.1:197118554-197124964 GCF_011077185.1 Oxyura jamaicensis | reverse complement strand
TTTTCCTTTTCCTTTTCCTTTTCCTTTCTTTTTTTCTTTCTCTTTTTCCTTTTATTTTTCTTTCTTTTTTCTTCTTCTCTCTCTGTTATAGAGGATATGCTTGGAAAATTCCTAAAAGCTCTTGTTCTCTAGAGTATTTGCAACATTGAAAGGACGCAGAGTGACATCTTTCCTGACTAGCTTCTTGCTGCCTGCATCCCTACGTGAGTCCTGCTGTGGACTCTGCAGCTGAGCTCTGACCGGCTGGCAGGACAAGGGGAAGCCCCACACCACTCTGCTCGCACAGCCCTAAGTGCAGCAGGGCTTTCAGAGGTCATGGTGATGGATTTTAGAAGCATCATTCAGTCAGCACAGTCTCAATGCTGTGATGAAAGCAAACCCAGTCATTTCTGCCAGGGTCTGTGGACCAGCTTTGACAGTGAAGCACCATCCCAGAAAAAAACAGGACAGGGAAGAAGAGCTGGAGAACGATGGTCCCCAGCTCCATGGAATGTGTATGTATGCACAAGCATGCATGCAAAAAAATAGGGTATCTCATACTAAAAGAGAGGGGCAATCTTCTCCTTTTCCCTAGCAGCCTGCTGATGTGTCCAGCCTTGCAGACCGGGCTCCTTGGCTGCCCCTCAGCATTTCACCGTGTGCCCCAGGGGGTGGGAAGGAAGCGAAGGATGCTATTTCTTTGCAAAGACCTATTCTCATTTACCATGAACAGGACCACTAACAGAAGCCAGGCCCTCCCGGGTCAGGCGGGAGGACAGCAGAGGTTCCCACCTTTCCTCCCAGCAGATGAAGTCAGTACTTGCTACGCAAACTAGACTAATAAATGTCGGGGCAGCGGGAGGTGAGTGCAATCAAGTGCAAGAGCCTGAGTTATAGCAGTAACCTGCTGAATTCCTAGGTCACAAAGTAATTTATAGAACAACCCGAGTGTCATTCAATAATTATTCAGGCAGCCCAGAGCCCAGGGGGCACAGTCTCCTGCTGGCTGTATTATTAATACCATCAACAAGCAGCAGGATATTGGTGCGAAGAAAAAAACACAACACAAGCGCGTGAACCCAAGGAACAAATGGAAACTGGTATCAATAGGATATTGTACCACTCCCTAATGAGTGAAAAATCTATCCATCTATCTGTCTTGTCCTAGCAAGTCGTTCAGCTAAATCCGAGCGTTTCCCCTTCTGACAGTGAGAATTGCTCCCAGCAGTTTGCAGCAGAAGGGAGGAAGATCAGTGTGTCGGTCGCCTCCATTTCTACCTCCCAGCCTCTGCGATAGTCCCCATGGAGACTGAGAGGGGGGGTGGGGAGGTGGTTTCCAAGTGCCCCAGAATAATTTAAATTAATATCCAGTGAACAATGTCAACCTTCTCTTTGACGTGGCGTGGGAATAAGTGATCACAACGCTCAAACTGGGTCAGCCGAAAAGGAAGGTAGTGGCCCAACCTGGGACCTGATCAGCACGGTAAGCCAGGGGCTCAACTGCTGTATCTCCATCCCTCCCTTCTCATCCTGCCCTGTTCTCCAAAACATCTCAAAACGGCAAGAAATTCCCTTTGGGAACTTGTCTTTATGGATGGAAGCAAAGAGTCCTGGGTGACTCTTCTTCATGCAGAGGAGTACATAGTTTGTTTAAATGTGGGGGCAAATCATGAGGCTTCCTCAGGGCATCTGAAGGATCAGAGATCAGCGAAGGTCTCTGGGCTGTTATCTCAGGGACAGAGGAGATTTTTCCTCAATGCTGTTCCATGGCACAGCGATAGAACCAGCTGCATGGTCCTGGGCAGCCTGCTCTGGGTGGCCCTGCTTGAGCAGGGGCTGGACCTGATGGACCCAGAGGTGCCTTCCTACCTCACCCATTGTGTGATTCTGTGAAATCTCAACATAACAACACAGCAGAAAGAAACTGGCCGTGTGGAGCTGCCCAGTAGGCAGTGCCCCAGACTGGCACACGGGTGGGCTCACTCATCCTCCAGGGGGAGAACCCTCAAAGGCACTAGACCAGAGAGCCCCAAAAGTCCAGAAGGAACGCACTGGACGCATTGGGGGCATACAGGGATAGGCTGTCCCAGAACACATGTGGTTGGGATCTCCATCTGGGAGCTGGGGGAATCAAGGATCAACCAGTGTTTTACATCCATGGAGAGCAGCCACAGCCTGAGAAGAGGCTCGGCCATACAAAATGTTTCAGTGGACACAAATGGCTCATCTTTTCATGGCCTTTTCCAACATTTGGCCAGGGCTCTATTTCAAGGATGTTTTTTTGGCTTTGCTTTTACCCTGCCAGTGCCCAATAGGCAGTGGGGCAGTTCAGAGGACTCTGATGTTCCTCTCACACTCCAGGCCTTTCATCTTATTCAGTTTAGCAATACATTGCTGGTGACATCAATACCAGTGTACACTCGCATCCCACACAGGCACCACCTCCAGAACTCGCTGTGGTGTGGTGGTTTTACTGTGCTAGGCAGCTGAACACCACAACCGCTCTCTCACTCCCCCTCCTCAGATGAGGAGGGGAAGAAGTAAAGGAAAGAACAACTCACGGGTTGAGATAAGGATAATTTAATTAAAGAGAAAAAACATTAAGGAAATATTATTATTAATAAAACAATTCAACTAAAGGGAAAAAAGGGAAAGGGGAAGGGGGAGGGGGAAAGGGAATAACAAAGCAAAACAAGTAAAGGCTGTGTGGAAGTGCAGAGGAAAGAAATTACTCTCTACTTCCCACAAATGAGCAATGCTTGACCACGTCCTTGAAGCAGGGCCTCAATGCACGTAGCCGGTGTTTGGGAGGAGGACAGACGTTTTTGCAACGAGAGCCCACCCCTCCCCTCTTCTTCCTTTTTCCACCTTTTATTGCTAAGCGTGACATTGTATGGTATGGAATATCCCTTGGGTTGGTTTAGGTCAGCTGCCCTGCTGATGTTTCTTTCTCACCTTTTTGCCCACCCCCCTGGAGGGTCAGAGAGAGTCCAGATGCTGTGCTAGCACTTCTCAGCAGCAGACACAACACTGGTGTGATCCCACTGCTGTTCTAGCTCCAAGTGCAGAGCGCAGCACTGTATGGGCTGCTGCAGGGAAAGTTAACATCCCAGCCAGACCCAGTACATGTGGTTCCATGCCTGGGCTGCTTTTCTTGCTGGTGGCACCCAGGAAGAAGGGGCAAGCCATGCGTTTTCCTGCTGCTTGCACCATCACAGCCTAAGAACATCACCAAAATACCTTGATTTTGCCTTTTGTGCTTATGCACACGTGTTGCTGCTGATATTCCCTGGATCCCACTGAAAAATAAAGCATGTTTTATCCCTATTCCCCAAGTGCCCGATACAAATGCAAATCAGCTGCGGGTGTAAATGTTGGTTTGTTTTTTTTCCTGGCTGCCCATCGGCTGGCGGGGCTTTGCTCACTTGTTTTCCTCCCGGTCCCTTCACCCTCGTGTCTGCAGGAGGGTCATCCATTCTCACACCTCTGCCTCCTCCTCCTCCAGCTGCTGCAGCTTGGTTAAAGTCCCTTTGTTTATTAACCCTTTACAAGGTTTTCTCATTCAGCAGAGAGTGCTGATGGGCTAGAAGTAAACCCACACTCACTCAAATTTCCTAAAATAATGGTCAAGTGGGCCACACCAATCCCAGCTGAGAATATTTGAGCATTTTATGTTGTTGCTTTGCTGCCTCTTTCTATGCAGTGTTCGTCTCCTGGACAAAAAAAAAACAGGAGGAGATGACAGCGGGCTGCAAGCCAGGTTTGGATGGAGGAGGGTGGCTCTGAATTTGTCTGTGGCTTTAAGTAGGGCAGTGCTACTCAGGTAATAAAATAGCTAAAGGAGGGACTCCTAAATGCCCCGAGTGGGGTTTTAAACACTGACCAGAGAGAGCAGCGGGTGCACCAAGCCCTGCAGCCAAATCTGATGTCTGGTTGCCTCGACAATTTGTGCACTGTTCCATGAAAAGTGCAAGCAGTGTGTAAATTAGGCTGCCAGGTTAAAACCCTGCCTGCCATTTCTTCTGGAGTTGGCACATTTTCTTACCTGCCCAAATTTCAGACAGATTCTTAATGCTGCTTGGCTTTTTTTTTTTTTTTTTTTTTTAAATGATTTTGAATTGTATTTAAAGCGATAGCTGAGGAGACCTACAGGTGATACCAACCACAAGGAGAAGCTACAAACAAGATCTATGCTGCAGCATCCAAACAGCTCTCCAGCAGCCCAGCATATCCTGCCTGCCCATGCCGAGCATCACCATCATGTGCGGCCATCAGCTTGGTGTCATCGCATCCTCCCACAGCTTTCACACCAACAGAGCTCTTATAAAGGCACATAACTGCAAGCACGTGGCCGGCTCCTGCTTACCAAAATGTTCCCCAAATGCGGTCAGGCCAATTGTGGGGTGAAACCCTGGCGAAGGGCTGGGAAGCGCCTGCCCCGTCCCACTGCACGGGGAAGCCTCTTCCTTCCCTGCTCGTCTCTGCCAAGAGTGTTGAGGGCATGCTCTGCTTGGGGCGTGGGGATGGCCCGAGCTGGCCATGGTGAAGGATGGACGTTAGGAGCCACCCGGAACTGATGCGTTGCCTTTTGTGCCCTTCTCCATCAGCCCAGCGCTGATGCCGAGCAGCCTGCTCTGCACTGAATGCCGCAGCTGAGCCGCGTCCTAAAAAAGACCTCAGAGTTAAAAAATTCGTGTGTTTTTTTTTTTTTTTTTTTTTTTTTCCTTTTCTTTTCATCTTCTTTCCTGCTGCTATTCAGTTAGCATGAAATAACCCTCCAAATCAATCCAGAAGAGATCATTTGAAACTGTTGCTGTTTCCCATTGCTAATTGCTGGTCTGAAATCCCATTGGAATCGCTCTGAATGCACAGCCTGATGTTCTTAAGCTAAGTGCCTACCAGGTATTTTCCCTTGCAGGCTTTTATTTCTCTGCAAAACACAATCCTGGATCCCGTTTAGCTTTTAGTGAGACAATAGCATCTCCACAGTATGTCTTGCTTCCGAAGCAGAGCCGCGTTTTGGCAGGAACCGACCGCTGCAGCTTTTCACAGGGCCAGTGGCGCGGTTTGGTGCTCATGGACCCAGAGATGAAGCAGTTAATTGCCCTACTGGGAGAGAGGAAATTTCTTGTAAAAATCCAGAATCTGGTTGAACAATGTGGCCTTTTATTTTTCAGCCTTGGAATCAAGCCTGGCTGCCCTTGTAAACAAAGAAAGGAAAGAATCAGTGAACCAACCCGACACATAAAAACTGGCCATGTCTGTCTTTGAAGTTCCCTTTATGCTGTTTGGAAAACTTAGGATTATAGAGGTTCCTTTTTTTTTTTTTTTTTTTTTTTTTTTTTTTTTTTAAGAAAAAGAGGGATGGGAGTTGAGGGAAACTTTTTTTTCCTTAAGCAGAGCAGAAGTCATTAATTAAGTATCCCATTCATCCCTGAGGCACCGGCTCATCAATCAGATTTCTTATTAGCATTCTGATGACCTGCGCGACCCCCGTCTCTGTACTGTCTGCAGGAGGACATGGAAAACCAGACCACACACCGAACACAGGGGGATTATTCGGCCCTTTTCCCTGCTCCGGGGGACCAAGCTGGAAAGAGGGATGCTGCCTGATGTTGTTGTTTTGGGTCAAGTTGATAATAAAGATAACAATAAATGGTGGCTGGAGGAGCAGCCCCAGAAAGTTGGCAGGGGAACATTGGTGGTGTCCTGGGGGGGGCTGCTGCTACATGCATGGTGCATGGTCATGGTGTGTGTAGTATATAGCCATGAGCTCCCAAAATTGTGCCAGCAGCTTTGGGCCAGTGAAATAGGCAGAATCGTAGTGTCCTCAAGGATGCAACCTTACCCAGCCCTCCAGCCTTTCTCCTCACAGGTTATTCCAGTGACAAGTAATTACCTTTTTAAAGCTCATTACACCTTTACACCACGGCTTTTGGGCAAGTTATTGCATTGAAGAACAGAGGACAGTGACCGCAGCAGGTGTTGAGGCCCACCACACTGATGAGAAAGCCAAGCTGCAGCTGCCCTGTTGTTACGTGGATTCGTGCACAGCCAGGGGTGACACTGGATGGCCACAGGGGAAACCAGGGCAGGGAGGTGGCGGTGGGACAAGTGAGCTGCGCCTGTTAAGCTCACAGAGATGTTTTGTGGAGCTGTGTGGTGGGGGTGAAGGAGATTTCGGAATGGAACTGGAGGATATTTTCTTGATGAGATATGAAATTATTTGTTTCACCATTTCCTACTTGTTCGTTTTTCTTACTCTCACTTGCTCTCTCTGTCTTTTTAAAAAGTGAAAGTATATTAATGCGTGTGGTGGATGGAAAATGTGGATAAAATTGTAAAAAGTTCCTAAAGTATTTGGGGATTTTGATGTGTCATTAAATCTATCTATCTATCTATCTATCTATCTATCTATCTATCTATCTATC
>NC_048893.1:197087513-197118544 GCF_011077185.1 Oxyura jamaicensis | reverse complement strand
ATCTATCTATCTATCTATCTATCTATCTATCTATCTATCTATCTATCTCTATATCTTCATTTTGATTTGCTTTAGTTGGAAGGGGTTGTACCCAAACAAGTATGCCATGTTCTCCTTTGAATCTTGCAACCTGGATACCATTACCATCATGGCTCACACCCAAATTTAGGCAATATTCCCTGAGTTACACTATTCAGCACCTTCATGGGGGTGAGCCTCAAGGTCTGGCCCAGCATGAAACATGAAATGGATAAATATCCTTCTCTTTGGGGCTCATCCTCAAGGCAGAAGGCTACTGTCACTGTGTCAGCCAGAGCTGAAGAGGACATCAGAGACATCCATCAGTCATTGCTAATGGAGGAGGACAAGGGGAGGACAGAAGGGAGAGGTGGCAGCACTGTGGCCCTTTGTGTAAAATACCAAACTAGTGCAGGAGCGATACCTGAACCATTTCCACATGGGTGCCTTTGGCATGAGGCTGCAGGAACACTGCTGTATGTCCCAGTGGATCCTGAATTATCAGACATCAGTGTGGGGATGCAAGTCAACTTCTTCTGCACCACGTTCTTAAATTAGTATTTTATTTACCTTCTGCTGGAAAGTGGAAGTGGGACACTTCATAGCATCAGCTGAGATTTTACTTCATGAATTCCCTGTGATTGCAGAAGCCCAGACACCAGCACTGCAGGTCTCCCCTCCTCTCTTTCTGAGGCATGTGGCTGTTGTTGATTCAGTCTTTTGCTGGAGTTTATTGCCTATGGTGCATAGCGGCATGTTGCAACTGGTGCTCTAGAGACCCTTCTGAACTACATCTCTACTACAGCAGCTTCATGTTCTCTTCTTGGAAGGGACAGAGGACACACTAGAAGAATGGGACAAGCATAGAGCAACACTTGCCCCCAAAACGTCCACATCCTCCTCCAATCCATGCCTTGGGGACCTCTAAGTGTGAAGCTGTCTGGGCTCTGTGTCCCAGATAGTGTCTACTGGTCCTGTATGACTGTAACACAAGAACAATCTAAGACAGTATTTTTCAAAACTATTTCGACAGTGACCACAGATTCTGCTGTTATATTATTTTTGGTGGTACCCTGATTTGCATAGCAGCCTCCACATCCTCATTATCTGTGCAGCCCATGGACTTTTAAAAAGTCATGTTTTTGTTTGGTGATGGAAAGAGCTGGGGTGCTTCAACAGACAGCCCTGACACGCTGATGGTGCCTGGCCCAGGGTGTCCTCACAAATTCACCTCTTGTCTCAGCTCCCTCCTCCCCATCATGTAGCGGCCTCAGGAAGTGTTACCCTCAGGGTTATTGCTGGCTCTTTGGACATGGTCCTTCATGTCATGGTGCATATCATGGACTGTGGACATCAGACTGCAAGGCTCGTATCCATGCCTCCATCACAGCAGTTCGCTAGCACATCTTCTACAGCTGGGAAGTGCAGGAAGGAATTAAACATATATTACATATTGAAATAAGTGTGTGTTTTAGGTATCTACAGGTAAATCTTATTTTCACGGTCCTTGCTAACCAAAGTAGTGCTCAGTCCTCCCCAGGGTATCCACTATGGCCTGTGACTGTCAGTTGTCTTTGTGCTCTGTGCCATGTTATTCAATACTCAGTGTATTTTGTATTTAGATCAGTTAAAATGCCAGATATTTCTCTGATGACATCATTTACCCCAACAGAGTAGCCTGGGAAGCAGCAAATATAAAAGACAGGAAGGGAAGAATGTTGTGCATAGGGTAGATAATGTCACAAAAGAGATCAGATGGGAAGAAACTTGCTATGTGGAAGACCTAAAAAATGCACAGTTGTGCGGAAGAAGGCTTAGATCCCTTCTGCCTCTCCCCAGTGCAGCAAAGGAGGAGGTCAGTCTGTCTGGGTTCAAGTTTGGCAGCTGCTGATCTGGTGCTGGACCATCTGACGCAGTGATCAGATGTTGATTGCAAAGCCTGCATAAATTAAATTCCGTGTACACCAAAAAAAAAATATAAAAAATGAATGGGATCCCTTGGTGCCAGCAGCTCCTCTTATCACTTTGTAGCCTGTTTGCATTCCCTGGCAGATAATCACCATGACTAACAGTTATCTGACACAGCCAATTTTGCTACCAAAATCTGTTTTCTGACCTTAACTGGCTATTCACAGAAATGACAGTGCCCCTCCCAACACACAATATAATGCTAACAAAGTCCTCAGACCTTCCTAGGAAATAGATGGCTTTGGGGGACACTTTATAAATTCAAACTAAGATGCAGAGGGTGCTCCAGAGAGCTGGCTGGAGGGGCTGAGTATCTTTTATTTCTCCATCTTATTATTTGTGGTGGTTACCTTCATCTGATTTGTCTCTTTATGCCATTGTGTGTTATGTATTCACATACAGAAGAATTTGTGCAATTGGATGGCTAAGCTGGAGAAAGTGTGTCCTGCCATGCTCTTCATGATGATTTGACTCCTGCTTTTTCTTTCTCTGCTGTTTTCTAACATGATTTGAGAAGTCTGTAAGCTAGTAAAAGATGGTGCAAGAGCTTGTTTGGCAATACAGTGAAGGTACCAGGGAAATGATCTGCATTCAAATGAACCTGGCAAGATCAAAAAAAGGAGAGTTTTACCTTTGAGCACCTCCTGGGGCTGTTTGCCATGGGGCCACACATGATCCTGGCCCCAAGCAAGGTGATGAGATCTGGGACTGAGACCAGGGAAGGAAGAAAGACTGGGACAGTTCCACACGGCTTTGCCTGGGGCTCCTAGACCCTTCATTACCAAATATCTAATCTGAAAGGACTCTGCTGCCCATATCAATACCATTTACTGACCTGTGCTTCCAAAGAAGTCCATTCAAGTCATGCTCTTGTGGGACAGACTGGGCAGGATGGCAAGGAGCACTCACTGGCTCAGTACGGGAACCTTTAATCCAGTGATTTATTTAAGCACTCAAGAGTTAGCATGTCTTTCTCAAGAACTGAATTAATATGGTGGGTATGTCCATTCCTTCCAAAAGCCTGTTTTTTGTTTTTCTTTGGATCCTTCTGCCCTCAGTCTCCTTCTGATGTTTCCTACATGAAGCCCACACCATCCCATGATCTCACACCACTCT
The DNA here is from genome assembly GCF_011077185.1 of Oxyura jamaicensis. Classification (NCBI taxonomy): domain Eukaryota; kingdom Metazoa; phylum Chordata; class Aves; order Anseriformes; family Anatidae; genus Oxyura; species Oxyura jamaicensis. The sequence continues at coordinate 197,115,442 of NC_048893.1, read as the reverse complement.
TCTAAGGAAAATCTACTAAGGAACTCCTCTTCTAAGGAAAATTGTGAGTCTGAGCTCTGTGTTCACTCTGCAGTGGTCTAGATATAGTGGTTCTCATGTGAAGAGCAGAGCTGAAGGCCCTGAACTGTGGAGTGTTGGCTTAAAGATTGTCCCTTGTGGGAATAACCACCGCCCTCCAAGCAGGACCAAATAAACTGCCTCAGGGCAAACCATTTCCATACCTTGTTTGTAAAGGGTGCCAGGCTCAGAACTGGTTCAAGTAATTGGTAAAAGTGACCATACTGCTCATGTCTGAGGGCACTTTTGTAGCCCGTGTCTCTTCATCCCTCAGGGTTTCTCAGTTGTTTCTCTTCTTCCCCCATGTGCTGCCACCTCAAGACTGAATTTTGCCTATATTGATGGCCCTTCTCACCCAAGCTGAATGAGTTCTCCATGTTCCCATTCAAATCCCTATGAAAATTCCCTTTCATAGGGCCAGAGCAAATAATTAAAACTCCTCACAAGAGAATAATATATTGCCTTTAATTTTTCTAGACCATCCAGCCATACACAGGGGGCTTACCAGATATGCAGGTTTCCAAGGCAAATAGTTGCTGTAGTGCCTGCATGTTCTTGGCATGAGGCTAAACACAGATATTTTGAGATCTTATTAAGGTTATTTAAGTTTGTTAAGCTTAAAAATAGGAGTGGGAGAGATTAGACAATATGGAGAATCCACAGTGTGATGCCCTGCATTTTCTCTGTCGAGTTTTGGTCCCAGCCCAGCCTAAACTTGCAATGAACAGAGACAGTTACTGGCTGGGAATTTGCCCCCTCAGAAAGGAGAGTGGTGATCTCCAAGTAGCAAAGAAGCATTTTCAGGACATTTTGGGCAACTGTCTTGCATTGTTTTGATGTCTGTAGCTCCTAAGGAAAGTGAGCAGGGTTGGCAGATGTCCTGACTTTATGTATCTGGGTGGGTTTAGTTGAATTAGTTTGATCATGGGGATTCTCCTTCTGATCAGTGGGAAAACAAGCAATCACAAGGCAGGATTCAGCTCTAAAGCACATCACTAAACTGGGACAGAAAAGTTGTACTAGAACTGCCTGTTCCTCTCCATCAACAAGACAAGGAGCCCGTCCTCCAGCTGGGACCGCCTCAGGAGCACCAAGAAGAAGAGCAAAAAGGGAGAAGCAGGATAAATCCTTATGGAAACCCAAGCCCCTGGAAAGGCACTGCCAAAATCCACCCGGTGCCTTGTGAGGACCCCATGAGGCTGGCAGTGCTGGCAGCCCTGACACGCGTGGCAGTTTGGACAAGCAGGAGCAGCCGTGTTCCCACTGCCGGGTGCGTGGGGATGTGATAGTGTGCCAGAGGGGCTGCAGGAGCTGAGGGGGGGAAAAACCCCTGGCGCAGAATTTAAAATGTGCTCTAACCTTTTCTGCAAACTGAAAGCAAGAAAAATGCTCATAAAACTACTCTTTGTGCACAGAAAGAAGTCCGTTTTTATACTGTTGCTAAGTTCCTTATTGTTTTCTGGCTGTTTTTTGTGTTTCTGTGGCAGCCTTTTCTGTGGGCCTCTTTCAGTGACTTAGCTATATTGGCCTGCAGATAATTAGATCAGTGCTATCATTTTCACTGTCCTTTTTCCTTTGGGGTTATTTGCATGATAATGGCAGTTTGTGCTACTCTCTCTTGGTCCCCCTCTCTTTTAACAAGGCACCATTTCTAAACATGAAATAATTCAGGGGGCAATCTGTGAGTGGCTCTGTTAAGAAAAGACTGTAAACATCTGGTTAAGAAAGTATTTCTGGTAACCAAAATGGAACATTATCAGCTACGGCTTTCCAAATGAATTCTTTATTATTATTATTATTATTATTATTTTATTTATTTTCTTTCTTCTTTTTTTTTTTTTTTCCCCAGTATTTTCAGCCTGTGTGTATTTGCTGTATGCAAACATAGCAGAATGCTCCCACTCTGGGTATATATGTGTATGTAATGATTTATTGTGTATATAATGATTTATTATGTATTTATCTAGATAAATCATATGTGAGTTATTGTAATTTCTGTTTGAAACTCCTAATGAACATTTAAAAGGCTTCTCTGTGCCACCAAATGACTTTGAACCCTTCCTGCTATGAACGAAGACTTCTGTCCAGCAAGAAAGACGTGCCCAAATCTCACCCTGTGAGTAATCCCACTGAGGTTAAGCTGGGTGGATGATGTTATGTGCTGGCTTGCATTCTGTTGATTTAGGGTGTAGGACTTTCTGGGCAAGATCATATTTGGGTGCAGGGTCAATCAAATAAACGCTGTTTGGGAGCAGGGACTGCTGTTGTCCCTAAGTGCTGCAGACTGCTACCCATCTCAGCTCATACTTGCCGGAGGTGCAATGTGCCCCGTGTCTGCAGACCGTGCTGCATCAATAGGAAGGTTATTTTTACTGAAAAAATTGAATCTTGGGCCCAGTTCCTGCTCCTGAAATGATTAAACTAACTGCAGGCATACCTCAGCAGAGTAGAAAATAAATGGTGAAAAAAATAAAGGGAGTTAACAAAATTGTGTTCATATCAGGAAATCAAGGAATTCATTTGAGATAAGACCTGGATTTACCCGCAGCAGTCTTGTGTTGTCAGTCCTGTTCCCAAGGGACACATCTGCTGATAGATCTCCATATTATCCTGGACCAGTTCCAGGTCTTGGAGGCCTCTTTGGAGTAGACCAGTCCTGCAGTGGATGGCAGGTGAGACTGTGAACAGAAAATCATATTAGTCTGTTTAGTTAAGCAAGTAAAAAAAGTCTTAAATGAAGTCATTTGCTAAGGGAAATGACCTTTATAAGGGGCAGTTTTCAATAGGCATAACTGGAAACAGTTTTGATAGTGTGTTCAATTAAAAATAAGGCAATCAAAAATTCCACAATGTCTTTTTCTTAAAAAATAATAATAATAAAAATCTTGGAAAGAAACAGAATTTAACCATTTAAACACCGGGTCACAGTGCTGAACAACATCTAAAGATGATCGTGCAATGCAAATATCTCATAACAATTACAACACACCAGAAAATAAAGGTTTTCTTTAGTGAATACTAATATATAGTGAATAATTGGGCTCTGTTTTTTTCTGCCATTGGGTCATATGGCTCTCACCATTTCAGTACCTGAGCCCTGAGCCCCAGTATGCATGGCAGTGACAGAGCAGCTCCAGAGGCAGAGGTCATATTTTGCAGGTGCATTGGATGAGCTGATACTGCACCAGGTGTGCTTCAGAGACACCAAGAAAGTTCACAGTAGCTTTACCGTGGTCTCAGGTACCTGAAGTCACCTCCAAGTCAAGGGCTTTCCAGCATGGTTGAAGCATTATCTGAGAGACAGCTGGAGCCCAGGCCATTGGAGAGCTGGGAGGAGAAGCTGTGCTTAGCTCGTAGCTACACAGGGGGAAGATGCCATACATCATATGAAGATTTTGGCATGGCGTTTCCAGGCTCAAGAAAAGTGGTTGTTCTCAAATGGCAGGCAGAGAGATTGGGACTCTCAGTGAATCACTCAGTGAAATTCAATGGGAATGGCTTCACTGTGAGTTGGACCAGGCCCTTATTTCAGGGTGTAAATAACGAATGAGAAGACACTGGTGCTAGGCTGTGTACAGGCAACCAGGCAGCACCCAAACAAAGACTATTTTTGCAACATTTCCTAAACACATACTGTTTGCATTAAGTAATATTCAAGGAGCTCCTCTTCTTCCCAAAACCATGTAGCATCCTCATAGATTAAACTGTTGGGGAGCCATGAAGTCACCTCAGCTGGTTGCTCTCAAGCTAACAGAGCTTAGTGGAAGGACAGTGTGCAGCAAGCAAGATGGTGCTGGACCTTTGTTGTTGTTTGTTACATTTGACACCTTATTTCCACACAACAAAGGATTTCCAAGCAGCACCATGCATGAACAATAAAAAATGAAGGAATTAATTTGATCACAAAGCCCACACATTTACTTGCAGAAATGTTTCTGAGTGGAGATAAAACACTGCAACATAGGAGCCAGGGAAGAAAAATAATATGAAAAAATATTTCTCAATAATATGAAAATTATTTCTTTATATTTTAAAAATATCTGTGTTTTCTTTATGTATATTTCTACCTGTAGCTAAAAGCAGAACTGTGAGTAGGAGATAATGAAATGAACTCAGAATTTTAACCCTTAAAACATTTTTCTAAAAAGACAAAGTTTTTTGCATAGCTCTTGTAGAGATGGCATAAAGCTGCCGGTAATGCATTCAAGAAATAAGCCCACAAAAATTACCAAATGCAGTATTTTGCAGCAGATAATAAAGTTCATGGCTTTACAGCTCTTATGGGATTTTAACCTATACCAGGGTATTTGTAATCAACCCATGAATAATTATGCAAAATGTAGGTGGAAGACATTACAGCGAATACTCTTCCTGAATGCTCATGTTTTCAGAAAATATGAAAAAAAAAAAATATTCAACCCACTAAAGGCAACTTCAGAGGTGAACTGAAAGCCTACTGCCATCACCTTTAAAATTATGCAGATTTGGAGAAAAGTCACCACACTATGAAGAATATAACCATAACTTTTCTCTAAAAGGAAACCATAAAAAATGGAAAAACAGCTATAACCTGAACCAGTCAAAGCAACTTATAAAGCCAAAGCATATAAATACTCTCATCCCAACTCAGACGCCCTTATCTATCTCAGCAGGCAGTTTGCTGAGATCCTGAAGTCTCCTGTGGCACCTCAGAAGTTAGCATGGCCTGGGTGAGGGCCCATTGAGGGCCAATCGCCTCAACAAGGACAGCACTGTTTTGGCCTTTTTCCTCACACAGCTCTTCCCAGTGTGACAGGCACTCATGGTACCTGCTCACCAGTGCCAGAAGGGCCACCAGAAACTTCCCTGTTCTTTCTTTGTGGAGGAATGTATTCCAGGAGAGCGTGAAATGCACAGTGAGGTGAAGAGAGGGAAGGTGAAACTGAGAGAGGGGCGTCCAGAGGCCTCAAGAGGTAAAAAAGGGCTTCATTTGCAGGGTGCCAAGTCTGTGTTCCTGTGTCTCCTAATAGACTAATTTGAATAAAATAGCATCTTATGAAGCTGAGACTTTCTACAGTCTAGTGACTTAAGGCAGGTAAAGACTGGGTGAGCCACACCACTTTATATCTATGCACATATACTAAATTTAGGAACATATATTCACTCTTCCTGGCTTATGTGGAATATGCCCTTTCATTCCCATTTCTGATTTTACTGAATATTTTATTGTTAGTTTTTACTTCTTTATTAGCAGGGAAGAAAACTGGTATGTTTTAAAATTTCTCTAACTGTTGTCAGTTCCGGAGGATTTAGCCTGTTTGCAGAGATTCAGTAAAATGAAGATTTTTTTAGGTCAACATTTTCTTCTGGCAGACTGAACCTGAAGTGCACTTTATTTCCCTTTAATTTAACAGCTCCAGCAGCTTTTCCAGTTAAATCGACTGTTCATTATTGAGCCCATTTATGAAGGGCTGTGCAGTGCAGTTTAATGAATCCCTGGCACAAAGCTCCCTTTCAGTGCAGGGAAAGAATAGCAGCCTATTTAGGTCCTGTAGGGCTGTATGTCAAAGGCTGCCTATAATACTTGTCAGGGAAGGGCAGAAATTCCCACTGATATAAGAATGTGCAAGAAATCAACTTGCACAACCAACTCGCAGATTAAGACACGATCAGGAAATGAGACTGTAGGTTTCGGACAGTGACACCTGTTTGGGAAGTGAGACTTTCCCATAACAGCATAACCATACAGGCCTGTACAATCAAGCAGGAAAAAAAGTCCTCCTTCCCCTGCTGCAGAGATGCTCCTGCTTTCATGCTGCCTTACTAATGCTGCAGTGAAGGGAAAAGGAGCACTGGTGATCAGGGGCTTGGTTTGCCTCCCCCCACGGAGGGTTTGGCTGGTGATGGGGTGAAGCAGGGGATGTTCCTTGCCCATGTTCTTGGCATGAAATGTTTCCTTCGGTGGTGCCATGAGCATCAGGAGGGCAGATTCTGCTTCTGCAAGTGCCTCCAGTGCAGAGCTGACACTGTAACGCTGTAACGCTGGGCAAGGCTTGCTTGCTTGCTAAGGCCTCTGCTGCCTAAGACAATCTCTTTTTTTTTTCTGGCCAACTCATCCTGTAGGGATAACAAATTGTTCTCCTCACCAAGGGCTTGATTTTGTGGCTAAGATTTGGATTTGTGGACTGTGCAAAGCCTGAGCCAGCGAGCATTGTGTGACCCTGCTCCCTTCAGTTCAGGATAAGAATGTGTCACTATGGGAGCCAGGTCTGCTGCCTGCAAAGCCTTGGTTTAATTCTCAGAGCCTCTCAAGATGCTGCTGCTACCTGTTTGAGGATGAGCAAGAAATCAGAACAAGACAGATACATCTCCTGTGTGAAAGGGGGCAATAGCAGTGGAGCCCCTGGAGCCCCTTACCGAGCACTGAATGCTTCCCAGTAGGATGGAGGTGTGGGCTGGGGGACTGCAGCCAGTTCACTCCCCCGGGAGCGACTGGAGGGATGTGGACATCTGGTCCAAGCATATCCATGTCTGATCCCTGCCCACAGAGGAAGTTTCAGTGCTTGCCACCACGCTTAGGCTGAGCAGCTCAATCCTGAGCAAGCGCAGGCAGAAGACAAGCATTGGCTCATAAGGCTGCTGGGCAAGAGAGATGTTTTGCAGGAATAACCAAACCGCTATTTCCTTGGAAAAAAACGAGGCTTCTTTGCAAGTTGTTGACATCATGTGGCTTAGCAAACTTCCCTCCAGGCATTGCCCAACTTGGGGTAATCAGCTCTGCTTGAGAGAATACAGAGAATAAGCATGTTTAATGCAATTATGAAAGCTTTCTAAATCTCCAGATCTGCTCTAAAATATGTAAATTTGGCTGCTTAGCATGAATGAATGCAAACTTTGCTTTGCATGCCTGACAATTGTTTTAATACTCTCCAATTTTTAGGAGGTAATAAAGTCTCCCACTAAACCATATCTGAGCTCTCAAAGCTGTTTAATTGAATGAATTCAGCCTTACAGAAGACAAGCCAGGGCTTTCAGCTTCTTTCTCTAAGCCACCGGATATTTAGCCACTCTGTATATAATACCACCCAGCCTCATTAGCAAACCCCTTTAGAGCTGCTATGAAATACCGCTGCTGTAACGCCGAAGCAGCTAAAAACTTGAGGACAACCCCACTGCCACTGTTACTGTGTTGGCTCACGTTGGCCAGATAAGAAATGGCCCCAAACTGTGCAGATAGCGATGCCTGTCTTCCAGGCCTTTGTGCAATTTGAAGCAGCCTCAAAGTGGATGTAAAACTACGCAGTGGAGAATGCAGGGGATGTATATGTTGTTCTTTACATTTCCCCATCAATAAGGGAGCTCAGAACAGGCTGCAAAGCTTGACAGGGCTTGACAGGACCCGAGGGCAGCTAATCCGTGTCAGTTGTACTCCAGCTAAGCAGTTTAAATCCACCCCTTATGTAGACATTATTATATGGAGAGATATATAGATTTCCCATAGCTCTATATCTGATTTTTATTTGCCTCAATTACACAGTTGCACTCAGGGCAACTCCCCTCAAAAAGAGGCTCAGGGAGGCTCCCGCAGAACATGGAGCCGGCTTTGTGAGACCTGGCCCAGATGTGCTGCTGCTGAGACCTGCTGAGACGTGGCCAATGCCCAACACAGAGCTCCCAGATGTGTTTGCATGGCCAGAAACTCAGTATGAGCCCATGCTTTTGGAAAGAGCTGCTGCTGCTGCTTGGCTGCTCCTCCTCTGAAGCAGAGATGGATCCTTCCCATTAGAAGATTTCGGTTGCAGCCAAACATTACCACCAAGCTAGGACCAGACCCCTGGAAATAATCTGAGTGTTTTCAGTCAGCTCTGAAACTCGCTGTAAGCAAGGTCTGCTGCTGCGAGGTGCTGCGTGAGAGACTGAGAAAATCAGCATTTTTATTTTGTAGAGGATATTGAGCCTTTTTCTCACATTAAATATGTGCTTTCCCCTCTTTTCTCATTCCAATGATTGTTTGTTTTGCATTCAATCGGTGTTTGAAATCACAGTGGGGTGAATTTGGCTGATTTTTCCTTTTCACCACTAAGTACATTCTGAGGAAGCTGCCTGCTTCCCTTTTCTTCCACAGAGTTTTGCTTTCTGGTTTGTCCATCCTGCGGTGTTTCTAATGAATTGATGCATCCCAAGAAAACTCACTTAATGTCAGTCAAAATCAGATATGTGTCTGTGATCATATTTGGACATACAAAATCACAATCACTAAAGATAAATCTGTACCTCATAGGGTTGAGAAAAGTGCTATTCTGCATTATACCCCCTGAAAAGGCAGTATAGTTCCTTCAGGAGTTTTTTTCTTCTTTTTTTTTCTTTTTTTTTTTTTTTTTTTTTTCCCACACATCTGGAATACGAAAAATTTATAGGGCTGCCTCACTAAGCACATAGAATGACAGAATTTCCTGAGCTGTCAGGGACCCACAAGGGTCATCGACTCCACCTCCTGGCTCCTCACAGGACTACCTAAGAATCAAAGCATACGTCTGAGAGCATTGCCCATACGCTTCTTGAAGCATACATATGTAGTTGTTAAAATCTCTCCTGTATCACAGCACTGGACTTTCCCAAGACAAGTGAATATAACTACGCTTGGAAGAAAACTCACTGCAAACTAATTTAGGCTGGCGCCGTGCCCTCGTCCCGCCTGGTGCCACAGCAGGAGTGCATCTCCAGACCCTGACGGACAGCGCCGGGCTCGATCACACATTTTGTGCCAGCGGGGCCGTGCCTGCAGGAGTGGGTACGGTGCTTGGGGTGGTGACGTGCTAGTGGATGGGCATCCCACAGAGTTGGTCCGGAGGGGGTGGTCTGGGGGGTGCTGTGTGACCTGGGGGTGCTGTGCAGCTGGCTTGGGGAGGGCTATGTGATCTGGGGGTGCTGTGTACCTACGTTGGGGGGTGTTTGTGATTTGTGAACCCGGGGAGGGGGGGGGGGGCAGCGATGCACCTGTCCAGGATCTGACGCCCGTGTCCCCACCCCGCCGTCGCTGTCCCCGGCCGGGGGCGCGCAGCCCGGCCCGGCCCCGGTGCGCACGGCGGGGAGGCGGGGAGGGTCCGGGGCCAGCCCCGCTCCTGAGCCCTCCTCCTCCTCCTCTTCCACCTCCCTCTCCTCTTCCTCCTCCCCCGGCCGCCGCCTTTTCCCCGCCGCCGCCGCCTCCATCCCGGCGCTGCCCTGCGGAGCTCGGCGCGGCGGAGCCCCGCCGCCGGCCATGGCCGTGCCAGCCGCCCTGCTCAGCCCCCACCACCACCTCCTCTCCTTCTGCTTCCCCACCGGCGGCCTGCTGGGCTATGCCGACCTGGAGAAGGGCTACGAGGGCGGCGGAGGAGGAGGTGGCGGCGGAGGCGAGGCGGGGGACTTTAAGGAAGCCACCAGGGACCTGCTGAGCTTCATCGACTCGGCCTCCAGCAACATCAAGCTGGCGCTGGACAAGCCGGTGAAGTCGAAGAGGAAGGTGAACCACAGGAAATACCTGCAGAAGCAGATCAAGCGTTGCACCGGCATCATCGCCGCCGCCGCCCCGCCGCCCTCCTCCTCCTCCCCGGCCGCCGCCGCCTGCCCGGCCAAGCAGCCCCCGCCACCTCGCCGGGAAGCCTCGACGACGACCAGCAGCCTGCAGAGCAAGAGCCTGGCGGCCCTTTTCGGCTCCCTGCAGCCGGGAAGGGGCTCGGTGAGCGGCTGCGGGGCGGCGGGAGGAGGAGGAGGAGGAGGAGGAAGCAGCGCAGGGTCAGCGGCTGCGGGTGGCCCTCGGAAGGTGCCTCTGCGGGCCCGCAACCTGCCGCCCTCCTTCTTCACCGAGCCGGCTCTGCCGCCCTGCGGGCCTCCGCCGGCCTCCAAGGAGACGGAGAAAGGCGGTGGGGCGGAGGCAGCCGAGTTTTTCGAGCTGCTGGGCCCCGACTACGGAGCGCTGCTGCCTGAGCATGCCGCCTCCCAGGACGCCTACCCCGCCACCCGCCTGCCCGCCGAGCTGGGGCTGGAGCACGGCCTCTACGAGGCTCCGCTGCCCCCGCTGCCCGCCGCCCACCACCCGCTGTTGGGTGGGCTGCTGTACCCCGAGCCGTCCTGGAGCCCGGCCGGGCCCTGCAGCCCCCCCAAAAAATCACCTCCCGAGGCGCTACGCCCGCTCTACTCTGGCGGAGCGGAGTCTGGCAGCCAGGCCTTCGGCTCCTTCTTCCCCGAGTGCCCCTTGGCCCCACCACAGATGCCCTACGACTACAGCACTGGCTACCACCGGGCCACCTACTCCAGCCTGTAGGACAAGGCTGGCGGGCTCGGCCCCCTGGGCCTCGAACATGGACCGTAACGCAGGGGGAAGGAGGGAGCGGGTGAGCCCACCTCCCGTGGGGTGGCCGAGTCCTGGATGAGGGCTCAGGATGTGACCCAGTGGATGCTCACGGTGGTGAGGGAAGAGCTGGGTTCGGCCACCTTGGAGGGGCTGGTGGCTGCGCTCGCCCTGACAGCCCCCCGAAAGCTGGCCACAGCTCCCGTTAGAAGAACACTGGGATCTGGGATGTCTCAGTGCCCGGCAAGTCGCCTCCTCCTCCTGCGGCCTGGGAGATGCTGTGGTGTGCCAATAAAAACGTGAAATACTTGATTCCTTCAGGTGTTTTTATAGTGCACAGTGACTACGGTGCATTAGCGTTCATTAGGGGTCAGGTTTTGTGTTACTGTAGGCAGACGCAACTTGATTTACGTGTCCGGTATGACATTGCAACGGGGGCTGCTCTCCGTGAAGGCAGCTGTGACCACTTGTAAATGATTTCAGTTTGGAAGTAAAACTCAGTCAACTCTTGTGGTGTGTTTAACATCTTTCACAGCTGTGCGTGCATCCCAGGTGCTGGCGGATTTTCAGCTGCGGACACAAAAGGCAAGTAAAAACAATTCAGTGAAGCAAAATTTGAAAACAAATGCTGCTACCAAATCTTAGGTGTCCTGAAATTTAACAAGGTCTTGCAGGATCTTGCAAACAGCAATTTAAGTTAATTGACAGCGGAAGTTCTGGACAAAAATGTACTGTAGCTGCTCCAGCTATGTGATTCCTACAGACCGTTGGATTTCTTTCAGGAATGTGTCAAAGCTCGGAAAGCAATGTGGCTTGGTCTCATTGTGTACAGGAAATTATTTCATAATCGTTTAAGTTATGTAAAAGAGTCTATGATAGGTCCTATAAAAATAAAGCTACGCAGTAGATCTAAGACCTGTGGTTTTTACTGCTGTTGAAACGCAGTGTTCCAGTGTTTTTCACTGTGTCTCCATCCTCTCTAAGTGTTTCTTGGCAGCAATTAAGACAGGCAGTGGTTATTGTCTTTCCTAAATCTTTTGAAATGCTGTATGTTATCCACAGCGACCCGTGCTTGTTTTACCTTCTTTTGTAGTGACTGTTTCTTTAATTTACTAGAAAGAAGGGACTGATAATACCTTACTAAAGCCAGGGGATGAAAACTGTTACAGTTATAAAAACAGATCAAAATACTTGGAGGTTTCCTATTGAGATGCAAGTCTTAAAAGGCAATCCTGCAGCTTGGCTCCCTGCCAGTCCCAAGCTGAGTGTTTGTTTTTGAAACAGGATTCACATACGGATAAGCCTGAGTTTTACCCTTGGTGGTGATAAATCCATGTGCCTTCTATCTTTACAAGACGTGAAAGGTAAAGCTTTTTTTTCTTTTTTTAATAAATAAATAATTTGTTTTTTGTTTTTTATTCATTCATCAAGCCAGATTTAACTTTTAAGAGACTTAGGGTCACGAAGTTGAGATATACAGAGAAGTGATACAAGATCTGGAAACAAACCTTGAGATAATTTGTATTTGAGATTGCCTTAATTTTACTTTTAAATAACAAGAACTGTAATGTTAGTGTAACTTACACCATTTCTTTCCTCCCCAAAAGTTGCCCAAGATCTGTACAAGCTTTATGGAAAGGAACCATGATGGATGAACAGCCACGATACTCCAGCATCCATTAGCTGGACTGAGCCCAGCTGTGTGCTGTTAAGGAAACACTTTTCAAGTATAATTCTGCAGTAGTTTATTTAACTAAGCTTCATGAGTGCATGTATGAGGAACAATGGGCAGCCAGTCCAGCCAAGGTAGCTACAAATTAGGTTAATCCTGCCCCGCTGCTGGTTTGGTTGACTGGACAATGTCCTACCCCATGGATTCCATCCCGCTGTCTTCCATCCTTGGCAAATCTCCCAGGGAAGAGAGTGCAAGTTTGCATTTGTGATCATCATGCTGCCAGGTCCAAACATAGCTTATATATAACTACATCTTAGATTGTCTAGAAAGACTTATTGGGAGGGTATTTTGGTAGGAGAAGATTTTTTTTTTTTTTTTTCACTGCTGCTAGTGAGAATTTGTAGCACGTATTAGCAGCAGCTTTTGGGAATATTGTGGCTTGATGGTGTTTGCTAACAGACCTTACTGCCCAGCTTTCTCACCTGAGCTGTGCACCTCAGATCTGTGCTAGCAGCAGGCCAAGCAGATGAAGGCGAAGTTTATAATGCAATGTTCTGTCAAGGGAAAAAGAATGCCTTTTTTCATTTAGGGTTTCACCAAACAATGTATTCATTTCACAAGCTCAGCGTGCGAATAGGTATCGATCAGGGACCTATTTCTGAAGACCTTACAGCCATCCAAGTCTATCAGCTGTTTCACAGACTTCAGTGGGACTTTGCTTGAAAAAAAGTCTCAAATAGGTCTTCAGGAATAGACTCAGGGATGTGCTATGTAGACACTGCAAACCTGAATAGTGTGGTTCCCCACAAGTCCTACCCTTTTATTTTAGGTAGCTGTAAAGTGCCACAAATCTGACCTGCCAGTGTTTCTCACTTGTTGGGTGCTCTGCTCCCTTGTAGATGGTGTCTGGGATGCTCAGAAGCACAGCATCAGTCTTCTTGGGTTCGATTTTGTCTCAGACGAGAGGGAGAAGCAGCTCTGTGGGTGTCAGTGGAGCTGAGCTGGTGTAAAACCAGCGTGGCAGCCTGCTCCATCCGCTGCCCAGATCAGAGCAGTTGTTCTTGATGGACTTGCCAGAAGTTGGGGCAGCTCCAGGAGCCAGCCTGAGCAGCAGCTGCAGATATTGCTTCAGCTTAGCCTGTATCCTGTAATAGTTCATTAAACAGGGTTTTCAGTTTATAGATGCTTACACTGGAAAGATATAAAATAAATAATAAAAAACCAGCATTGGTATAACTTGCAGTACTGCTGCATTTCTGCTAGAGGATATATTTGAGGAGTACCTGGCGTGGGAAGCTCTGGGAAGGAGCTCACAATGGCTGGGTCGCTCCCACAGCTTTTCCCACAGCACAGGCCAAACAAAGGGCTTCTGTGCAACTCCTGAAAAGTGCTGGAGCTCCTCTTCGTGCTGCAGAGAAGGCGAGGGAACCCTTACCACACCCAGGGTTGCCATCTAGTGGAACTGCAGCTTTTTGTGCATGTGGGAGCTTTTTTTGTGTGTGTGTGTGTTTTTTCCCAGTTTGAGTATTGCGGGCACAGAAAATGTCACATGGGAGTCTCACTTGTAAATGCCCTTGGGAAATAGCTTTCTGTCTCTTTTAAGCACCTGTAAGAATAAAACCTTTTGTAATTGAGCAGGATAATTTGGTTTATCTGGTGCACTTTTCCAAGGAGTCTGTACCTAAGAACTAAATCTTGGCATATTTATTTATTGTTGTCTTAAAATAAGCGTGTTCTTTGAATGGAAGTGGGTTCTGGTTTGTCAGATCAAGTTCAGACTATTAAAATATCTAATTCTGCAAAGTTTTCACTGAGTTTCTCAGATATTCTAAATACAATTTTGTTGCCGGTGAATTTTACACATATTACCTGCTATTACTGGATTTTTATTTATTTATTTTTTATTTTTTTAGAGGGAAAATGTACACATCTTAATAACTTCCTATGCAGTCAAGATGATAAAAGGAGAACAAAAAGAGTGCTTTGCTCTCTTTTAAAATGAGGGAACCTCACCTTTCTTTAATGGTGTTTTACTGACAAATAGCAAGGGTTCACAATGAATAGCTATTGCTGCATCTCACTATTTTGTGACTTAAACAGTTTGAACCCCTTCAAGAAAACTGAAAGATTCTCTCATTTTCTTTGATGTACTTTTGTAACTGGCAAAGGACCTGAGCTTGGGATTGCTCTAATACAGTCTGACCCTGATGATAAGAAGTCATCTTTGATGAACTTATGTAGTTGTTCAAACAATGTTAGTAAAAAAGATGCAGAAGTTTATTGTAAAGTTTGTTTGCATTATGACTTTGTGAATAAATTGCTTTTGTCAACAGTGCAAAAAGTGAAGGTAATTCTGCAGACATGCAAGCAACAAAGACGGCAACATGAGTTGTTCAAGACTACAACCTGACTACCGGAAACAGGAGTTTGGAATGTCTTTAGGGTTACTCAAGAGACTGCAGCCTACCTTCTCTACAAATAACTCGTCGCTATTTTTTTAAAAAGATTGGTAAACGCTTATTTAAAATTCAATGTTATTTGTAATGCATTTATGTAAGAACAAAAAAAAAAAAAAAAAAAAAGACGTGTGTTATAAGCAGTGATCCCTTCCAAAATCTGTGTGGGTAAACACTGGCAGATGATTACTAAAAGGTGAGGGGAGAACTTTTATTTCCAATTCTATTATGTTTTTTAATACCTCACTGTAACTTTGATTATCCTTGGTGACTCCCCTCCCTCATTGTCAGAGAAGTATTCCACTAGATGGTAGGCTTTTAGCCTTTTATGCTTTTTAGATCCCTCCATATAAAAGGAAATGTATTGTCAAAGCCTTATCTTTCTTGGTTGTTTTGGCTGTAGCCCACAGACTCTTGGCTGTCTGTACATCATGGACTCATCACTAAGAACATTTTTAATTGCTTTTTTAATTGCATTTTAATAGCTTGAATTGGCAAATGCAGGACTTAAGGAATATGCAGCATTTCTCCTAAATGACCCTTCGCTTGTCCTTCTCTGAGATGGGGGTAATCATGTCTGATTATGAAATCTCTGTGATCCTCCCAAAGACAGCTACAACTACAATTTACCCTGTGCTCTCTTCAAAGACAGCTACAACTAAATACATTACCCTGTGCGCTTCTCCTGTCCTGGGACATAAGAAAATGTGGATTTTACTGTAATAAGAGAGGGAAGAACAGGATTCCATCTTTGTTCTGAAGTGCTCTGATGTTCTTGTTAGTGCATGTTTTGTGTGTCAGGATGTCTCCTGTTGGCCATTTCAGACCTTTTTAGCCTTTGCAGCTAGTTGTAGATCAGTCTGTGGGCTCTGAACAAATTCTGACAAATGCTGCTCTGGCAGATGACTGAGTGCATTTGCTACACCACCTCTTTGCCATAGAATCATAGAAACACAAGGTTGGAAAGGACCTACAAGATCATCTAGTCCAACCATCCTCAATAATACCCAATAATACCAATAATACCCTTTAAGCTACTAAATCATATCTCATAGCACCTCATCAAGGTGTTCTTGAACACCACGAGGGATAGTGACTCCACCACCTCCATGGGCAGGCCATTCCAGTACCTGACCAATCTTTGAGAGAAAAAGTTTTTCCTGATATCTAATCTAAATTTTCCCAGGTGTAACTTGTGGCCATTTCCTTGAGTCCTATCTTTAGTTATCTGGGAGAAGAGGCCGACCCGCTCCTCATCACAACCTCCCTTCAGGAAGTTGTAGAGCGCAATGATGTCTCCCCTGAACCTCCTCTTCTCCAGACTAAACAATACCAGCTCCCTCAGCTGCTCCTCATAAGACTTGTGCTCCAGACCCCTCACCAGTTTTGTTGCCCTTCTCTGGACATGGTCCAGGGCCTCGATGTCTTTCTTGTAGTGAGGGGCCCAAAAATGAACACAGTACTCAAGGTGTGGCCTCATCAAAGCTGAGTACCGGGGGATGATCACCTCCCTGGTCCTGCTGGCTACACTATTTCTAATACAGACCAGGATGCCATGGGCCTTCTTGGCCACCTGGGCACATTGCTGGCTCATGTTCAGCTGGGCATCGATCAACATTCCCAGGTCCTTTTCCTCTTCATAGTCTTCTAGCCAATCTGCCCCAAGCCCGTAGCATTGAATGTGGTTATTGTGGCCAAAGTGCAGGACCCAGCACTTGGCCTTGTTGAACGTCATCCCATTCACCTCAGCCCAGCAGTCCAGCCTATCCAGATCCCTCTGAAGGGCCAACCCTAACCTCATGCAGACTGACCCTACCTCCCAGCTTGGTGTCATCTGCAAACTTAATGAGGGTACACTCAATCAAGATAGGCCCCAGTACTGACCCCTGGAGGACACCACTTGTAACGGGATGCCAGCTGGAATTAACTCCATTAACCACTACATGCTGGGCATGACCCTCCAGCCCGTTCTTTACCAAAGATATATCTGTCAAGGCCATGAGCAGACAGTTTCCCCAGGAGAACACTGTGGGAGACTGTGTCAAAGGCTTTGCTGAAGTCTAAGTAGACTACACCAACAGCCTTTCCCTCATCTACCAGTCTGGTCACTTGGTCATAGAAGGAGATGAGGTTGGACAAGCATGACCTGCCTTTCATGAACCCGTGCTGGCTGGGCCTAATCCCCTGGCTGCAACACACCCAAGATGATTTGCTCCATAATTTCCCCTGGAACTGAGGTCAGGCTGACAGGCCTGTAGTTACCTGGGTCCTCCTTAGAGCCCTTCTTGTAGATGGGAGTCACACTGGCAAGCCTCCCATCCTCTGGGACCTCTCCAGATAACCAGGAATGCTGGTAGATGGTGGAAAGCATCTTGGCAATCACCTCTGCCAGCTCCCTCAGCACCCTAGGGTGGAGCCCATCTGGGCCCATGGATTTGTGACATTCCAGATGGAGGAGCAGGACTCTAACTGTCTCTTCCTGGATAACAGGAGATGATTCTCTACCTGAATCACAGGGGACTTCCAGGTCAGGGCATAAAGTACCCTGAGGATAACTGATCTGACTATTAAAGACAGATGTAAAGAAGGCGTTGAGAACCTCAGCCTTTTCCTTATCCTCAGTGATCTTATTCCCTGCATCAAGTAAAGGATGGAAGTTTTCCTTGGTTCTTCTCTTGATGTTAATATATTTGTAAAAGGATTTCTTGTTCTCTTTTACTTCAGTGGCCGATGTGAGTTCAGGCTGGGCTTTTGCCTTTCTAACTTCCTCCCTGCGTATGTTAGCAACTTCTTTGTAGTCACCCCAAGTAGCCTGTCCTTTCTTCCAGAGGACATAGACTCTATTTTTCTCCCAGAGTCTCAACAAAAGTTCCCAGTTCATCCACGCCAGTCTTCTTCCCCTCCAGCTCACCTTACGGGACACAGGAATAGCCTGATCCTGTGCCTTTAAGATTTCTGTCTTGAGGAGCGCCCAGGCTTCCTGGACCCCTTTGTCCTTCAGGAGTGACTCCCAAGGGACCCCTGCAACAAGTGTCCTGAACAGGTCAAAGTCTGCCCTCTGGAAGTTCAAGATAGCAGTTTTGCTAGTTACCCTTCTGAAATCACCAAGAATATAAAACTCTACAATTTCACAATCACCCTGCCCAAGATAGTCCCCAACTTTCACATCTCCCACTGGTCTTTCTCTGTTAGAGAAGAGCAGGTCTAGTGGGACACCTCCCCTGGAAGGCTCTTGAACCAGCTGTGTCAGAAAGCTATCTTCCACACACTAGAAACATCCTGGACTGGTTCTTCTGTGCAGTATTACATTTCCAGCATATATCAGGGAAGTTGAAGTCTTCCATGAGAACAAGTGTTGGTGATTGTGTAACTTTTGTGAGCTGCTCATAGAATGCCCCATCCATCTCTTCATCCTGATTAGGCAGTTTATAACAGACCCCCACCAAGATGTCACCCCTACAGGCCTTCCCCCTGATCCTTATCCATAGACACTCAAATTTATAATTCCCAGCCTCAAGCTCTTCAACATTAAAACAGTCTTTAATATATAGAGCCACACCACCACCCTTCCTTCCTTGTCTATCCCTTCTGAAGAGCTTGTATCTGTTCATCACAGTACTCCAGTCATGGGAGTGATCCCACCATGTTTCAGTTATAGCAACTAGGTTGTAGTTAGCCTGTCACACAACTGCTTCCAGCTCCTCCTGTCTGTTGCCCATGCTGCATGCATCGGTGTAGATGTACTTCACATGAGACGTGTTTCACCTCCAGCTTCAGCATTGTTCCCCTAGGCACTTCTCTGGTGAGCCCTGTTTTATGCCCCTCCCCATCATAGCTAGTTTAAAGCTCTCTTGATGAGTCCTGCTAGCTCCTGAGCTAGAATTTGTTTCCCCTTTGAGAAAAGTGAGTTTCATCCATTATTAATAGGCCAGGGGTCGAGTAAACTACCCCATGGTCAAAGAACCCAAAGTTGCTGTCTTGACATCAGCCTCTCACCCAATTCTTCATTGCCTGTGTTTTCCTAGCCCGCTCTGTGTCCTTCACCTCCCCAGAAGGTATAGAACAAAACACCAGTTGTGCTCCTGTTCCTTTAACTATTCACCCTAAACCCCTGAAATTTCTTTTCATAGTTCACAAGCTTCTCTGAGCGATTTCATCACTGCCCACCTGAACTATGAATAATGGGTAGTAATCAGTGGGGTGAACCAGCACCAGGAGTTTTCTAGTTATGTCTCTGATCCCGGACCCAGGTAGGCAGCACACTTCCCTATGGCTCGGGTCTGGTCTGCAAATGGGGTCCTCTGTTCCTCTGAGAAGGGAGTCGCCTAACACAACCACCCTTCTTTCTTTCCTGGCAGAGGCAGTCTGAATGTGTGGAGTCGACTGCCTTGTCCTTGGTAACCTCTTTGGGGAACTTTACCTCCCCTTCAATGTCCAATGCTACAAACCTATTGCTTAGAGGGACCTGGGGACACAAGGGAAGAAGAGTGGGGGTTTGCCCATGATGCCGAGCAGGGACCCTCTCCCAACCCTCTCCATCCCTCAGGTCCCCATCTACTGCCAGACGGGGACAGGGCAGGGGGTCCACCACCATCTGTGGGGTATTTCCCTGGAGCCTTTCCCTCTGGCATGCCAGGGAGCTACTCCAGCAGTCGATCTCCTGCTCACAGTCTCTGATGGCCCTCAGTCTCTCAACCTGCTTTTTCAGCTCTGCCACCATGCTGACCAGATCTTCCACCTGCTCGCACCTTACACTGGCGGAATACCTGCTGCCTTCCCCAGGCAGTGCCAGGCTCTGGCACTCCCTGCAACCATAGACCTGTACAGCCGTGGTTCTGGTCAGGCCCTGTGTTTGCGTTGCCAGTCTTTTTGGGGCAAGCTCTCTGCCAGGTGGAGACCATTGCAAAAACTGTGGTCACAGAGACTGCCAGAAGATAGGATGGACTTGAAAAGGAGGAGGGACAGACTCCCTGTGCCCTGCTGCATGAGCTCCCACACCCACCACTGCAGCTTGCTGAGGGTTGTTCTCATGTGCTGGTCACCCTTCCCAGTGCCTGGTGGGCAGTGAGGCGTCGCTGCCCTCCTGGAGGCTTCTTCTAGGCAAAGGGCCTGGGTGCAGTCACTGTTGCCCTGGCAATGCCCACTCCCCGTCAGCCTCTCTTGTGAGAGCCGGTGGGTGCTGCCTGGTTGTGCTGCTGTCCCAGGCCACCCCTGGAGAAGCAAGGGCCCAAGATCCCCCTGAACTTGTGGTCGGGTGCTGTGGCTGTGCCAGCTCTGAGGCAGCAGACCTCGACTACAGGTGCCATCACTTGGCAGTGTGCACTGAAGGGAGCAGCAGATGAGCATAATTTTGCTTAGCTTTAAAAAAGGTACAGGCCCATTTCTTAAACCTCTGTGTGCCTGCACAGTAGTGAAAACTCCACTAATAATTTTTAATTTGTTGTTCAAAGGTAAAGAATCCTGTCCAAAGTTGTCTGGACCAGGGATGGCAGCATAGAAGAGGCAGGGACCCAGATTTTGTTGTCTTCCTCATTTTCTTAATTGCAACCAGTGATATGGGTTGTTACTAAAACGTAAAGAATGAGGTTGTATGAACTGATCTCAATGATCCCTGCATTACTGTCATTTAGCAGAAGTGGCCCTTTCTGCAAGCAGTCATCCAGACCTGATGGTGAAGAGCTTGAGTCTGTTCTGTGTGTTCAGGTTTCCAGTGTGGCCAAAACAACACTTCAAGATGACCTTGAGAGTTGTTCTGGAACCTCCCTTGGTATGACATCCATAATAATATTTCCTTCTTCTCCCGGGTCTCTGATGTGTTCAACTTCTAAGCTATCTGGAATGCTTCTTTGGCGTTTGAAAGATGTTCTTTTCTTCAAAAAATTTAAAATGTGATTAATGATGAATTAGTGTGATCTCTGGAAATCTCAGCTTTTTCAAAACAATCTGAAGGAATTACATATGAAAATACAGTTTATTGTAATGACTGCTGGTTATACGAATTCAGCCCAGGTGACTGAGTCAAGCTGGACTCAGACAAATTTCATTTGAATATTACCAGTCTATATTACAATTCTGTGAACAACCCCCCCTTCTTCTTCTAGTTCTAGCACTCTTCCCTGTCATTGGTTTGTCAGCTAAATTCATTAGGTCTGAAGTAAACAACCCCAAGCAGCGCTACAGGCTGGGAGATGAATGGTTGGAAAGCTGCCTGGCAGAGAAGAACCTGGGAGTATTGGTTGATACTCAGCTGAATATGGGCCAGCAGTGTGCTCAGGTGGCCAAGAAGGACAACAGCATCTTGCCTTGCATAAGAAGCACTGTGGCCAGCAGGACTAGGGAAATGATTGTTCCCCTGTACTCGGCTCTGGTGAGGCCGCACCTCGAGTACTGTGTTCAGTTTTGGGCCCCTCGCTACAAGAAGGACATGGAGGTGCTTGAGCAAGTCCAGAGAAGGGCAACGAAGCTGGTGAGGGATCTGGAGAACAAGTCTTACAAGGAGTGGCTGAGAGAGCTGGGGTTGTTCAGCCTAGAGAAGACTCAGGGGCGACCTTATTGCACTCTACAGGTACCTTGAAGGAAGTTGTAGCGAGGTGAGGGTTGGCCTGTTTTCCCATGTGCCTGGTGACAGAACGAGGGGGAATGGGCTAAAGTTGCACTAGGGGAGGTTTAGGTTGGATATTAGGAAGAACTTCTTTACCAAAAGGGTTGTTAGGCATTGGAATGGGCTGCTCAGGGAAGTGGTTGAGCCACCATCCCTGGAGGTCTTTAAAAGACGTTTAGATGCAGAGCTTAGTGATATGGTTTAGTGGTTTAGTGGAAGACTTGTTAGCATTAGGTCAGAGGTTGGACTAGGTGATCTTGGAGGTCTCTTCTAACCTAGATGATTCTGTGATTCTGTGACTGTTCTCAATATATAAAAAGCAAAGATCAGATAGACAAAACTGAGTGTGAATTATAAATAAAAGTGAAATTCCATCCTCCTACCATCATTTTTCATCAGTGGGTAACAAATACAGAATCTTTTTTAGCGTAGTTAAGCTTCACAGTAGAACTAGGCTTTATGGATTAGCTATAATTTCTTCTGTGCACTCAAATAATTGAATATAAATCAATTACCACCATTTTAGGTATTTTAACAGCCAAGCTTGCTCTACAAAGAAAAACCTTTATTTCTTGTTTAATAGCCAGACCTTTAGCTTCTTTGTTTATCCACATATCTGGGACAAGAGATTCAAAGTCAGTCATTAATTAGTGATTTTATCAAGATTTTCCTTTCAGGACCAAAAGGTCAGCACACCCTTGAAATTCTAGCAAAACAAATTTATCTGATTTGCACATGAAGCCAAGGCTTGTGGTGAAGAAGCCTCAGAAAACAACTTGAAGGGTAGAGGTTTAATTTGGGATGTCTGCTTAAGAACATGCCTGTTATGCTAAGCACTAATGTGATGGCAATATAGCCAGAATTTCATTCTGACAGAAACACTAGGCACAATGGCTGAATTAAAAGGAACACGAAGGAAACATGGTTCTGATCTTCATACAGTTTATTTTTACTGTATTGTACAGAGACCTTTTGGCTGATTGAGTCACGGGCTGGTTCTTGGATGCCGAAGACCAGCTGCAGCCTGCTTCGAGCAATGCGCTGGCTTTGCTGATAGATGGGCCCTGCCATGGAAGGAAGAACATGTTAACTTATAGGACAACCTGGATTATTTACTTGACTGATCCAGACCAGTAGGATTTACAAATAAGATGCATTTTTGTTAAACAGGAGGAAAGACATGAGTGAAGGAATAAAGGGAAGTGAAGGGCTTTTCCTGGCAGAGGTAGTTCAGCCATCAGTCAATTGCTAGGTTTAGCATTGTGTTAGGATGCCATAATAATCCTTTCTGGGCTTGAAATAGATATCAACACTGGCATATTATTACATGTATTGGTATCTTTTTCCTGTATTTATGCTGGTTTTACTACTGGTTTCAAGACACCTCACTAATTAGGAATAGAGGACTTAATCTGTTGTTGTTAGAAAAAGTGGGAGTAAACAAATAAATCCAAGATGATCTACTATTAATATCCTTATTTTAAATTAGAACACAGAACACACAGCCAGAAGCTCAAATTCCCACAATATTCTACTTGTGTTTTTCCCAGACTGATCTGATCTGTTCTACTAGTTAAGGTGTCCTGTAGGGCAGTTACACAGCAATTTCAGGTTTCAGTGAAGTGTCACTAAACAGAAAGTTTTTCTTTTACTAGATTAGTCAAAAAAAAAAAAAAAAAAAAAAAAAATTCAATGCCACTGCTTAAAACCCAGGCAAAATGTGATCTACCACTGACAGCAAGTCAAATGTTATTGATGAAAGTCCTCTACTGCCCTCAAATGGCTTACTTTGAATCCTGCACCCCCAATGATTTACTGCAAATGGTCAAAACTTCACTGGGGCTCTGGTTTCTGTTGGGAAAACAGTGGTTCAGATGAATTGAATGACTTGCTTTAGATATGTGCTAGTGAAAATAATTTCCACTAACAACCTGATCATCGTATGCTGAGAACACGATTTTTTTTCTAGTACATAAAAGCCTCAATGGTCATATTTGTAGTTCTGACAATTCTCAGGTACAGGACTCCCTTGTTAAACATGAAAAAGTATATGTGAACAGTGTACTACAAAATGTGACAACCAGTGGAGTCTCCTAATGTAGGTGCACATGAAATAATTTAATGGTAAAATAGATATGAAGGTACCTTTCAAGAATCACTATCCTTGTAAATATCTGGGTATGCAGACAACAGTGGGTATCCACGCAATCTTACTGGGGATGTCCACACCTCTGTTCTTCCTCCTGTCTTCCTGCAGGGCCTCCTTTATCTTCTCCAGCACTTTCCTCACCTGGACACTCCACACTGAAGGGCAGCTACAGCATCAAAAAGCAAGACTCATTTAGGCTCTGAACGTCCCCACCTCTGCCTGCCCCTAGCCCCAGGAGCAGGGAGCACAGCCCCCTTCCACTGTGGGTACGTGACTGTCAGCTGCAGGGGAGCTTTAGGACTTCAAGTGTGCAGCAGGACTGGTGGAGTCAGGGTCTCTCCATGGTCATTCTCTCTCCAATGCAGCCAGGGGATGGAGAGCAAAAGCCCACAGCTGAGCAACCCGCATGCTGGATCCCTCGGCTGGCCTGCTGCAGCTCAGCTTTTCCAGGCCTTTGTGGGAGCTAGCCCACACTTACTTGGTGCTTGACTTGTCCAGAGGAGCTGTCTCAGGAACTGTCTCACGAGGAGGTGAGGGATGAGGAAATGCGACTGCTTCATATCCCCTGGTTCCATCTGCAGAGACTTCTTTTTCAGTTCCACAAGTGCCATGGAGGAAGAAGCACTGTGTGTGTGTGGCCTCTTCTTTTCCACCTGTCCCTTCAGCTTGACTCATCCAGAGGAGCTGCCTCAACCTTCTTCACGGAGGGGCAAGGGATGAGGACAAGAGCCCAGGTTGCCTCCTCCAGCCCCACCACAACCTCACCTAGAAGGCTCCTTTCCCCTGGCAGTCAGGAACAGCTCTGTCTCAACCATCAGCCTGCAGTGTGGCTGGAGAGAGACTCTGGTGTGTGAACAGCTGGCACCTGTCAGCAGGAGGCATGCCTCGTCCAGAGAAGCTGCCTCAGCCTTCTTCTCTGCGGGCTGAGGGATGAGGACATGCTGCTGTTTCACCTCCACTGGTGCCTCCTGCAGACCTATCTTTTTAGATCCACAAGCCCCAGGGAGGAAGGACTGTCTGTCTGTGGCCTCTGCTTCTCCATCTCTGTCTTCTGCTCCAGGGGGAAAGCACAAACAAGGAACGTCTTTAGACTGAAGAGCAAAAGCTCTTGGCAGAATGTCAGGCCAAAGTCACTCGGCAGCATGGCAGGCCTCCCAGCAGGGTTTCCCCAGGCTCAGGGCGGTTTCCCTGCAGCCGTCTTTCTCTAAGAAAGGCAGCATGAAAGGCTCCAGCCCTCGCCTTTGAAGCTAAGGGCAAGAATTCACATAAGAAAGAAACAGGAAAAGTTTCTTTCTTATGTGGGACTCTGTGAAGACAGGCAAAGTTCTCTGAGAGCTGAAAGGTGGGCTTCTTTACATGGAGGAGCTCAAAGCCCCCCACGGGCAGCCCCAGTTTAATAAGGAAGGAGGTGCCCAGTTCAGGTACTAAGACACACTGAAAAGCAAGAAAGGAGGAACAGCATTTCAGTATTTCTGGGACTGGAAATCCAGCATGGGGCTTCTCCAACAAAGAAGATGGGCCCTTGTGCCTTGGCCACTGCTCATGGGAAGGGGCCAGATGGCGTCACTCTGGAGAGCCCTGGGGATGGCCTCAATGGCTGGGAGTTTCCCAGCTCCCTCCTTATTGCCCTCTAAAGAAGAGCAGGGCTAGCCCACCGGCATGGGCCTGCCCAGACATCCTGGGGGGAAGCCCTGGCCACAACAAGTGATCGGGGAGGATGCAGAAGCCCCTCAGAAATGATGACATCAGGCCCCCACGGAATGAGAGGCCATGTCACGTACCATGAAACCCCCAGAACTTGGAGAAAGGTGGCACTACTCTCTCCAGAGAGGAGGTTTCCTTCAGCACAAAGAAAAGGAAAGGCCTCTTGGGTCTATATGCCACCTGCCATCACTGACAGCCATGCTGGGGACAGGCCAAGGCCTCAGCCAGCTTGTGGCACGGGGGGAAACCAGACTTGCAAAATGGCCACCAGGGATGTCAGAGGATGGGTCCAAACAGCCATGGACAGCAGTTGGATCACTGCTCTGCCAGGACCTGATCACCAGGAACGTTCAGGCTGCTGGCAGAGCCCCTGCACCGGCAGGGGTGAGAAGCAAGGGCAGCAGAGACAGCTAAACATCAAACCCAGGCAGCGGAGAGCCAAGGATGGGACAAGCCAGGGCCAGGGCAGGAAATAAAGGGGGCCTGTGAGATGGCATGAAGTTGAAGAGATCATCATCCTCGACTTCTGGATCAAACCCAGGTTCCCCAGCCTCTGCCAGGACCCACAGACCCACAAGAAGAAGACGCTCTGTTAGTGTCTCCCCCCTGTGGGGGAGACCAATGAAATTGTAGTTCTTCAGTTTGGCCAGCTAAAGCATGAGCCTTTACAAAGAGTTTTAAAGTTAAAACTGTTGAAACTAACTATTGTAAACCTTCAGCATCTCCTTAGAAGAATTCTTAATGAATTAATGCATAAAAGGGATTGAATTACACAGAATTAGAGTGTTTCTTAATCATTATTTCTAAGTTATTATAGGGGTATATATAGAGAGAGATGATGTAATTTTAGCTTATCTTAGTAATACTTGTTCTCAAGGGATTAGTGATAGGATCGGGTGAGGTAGGGAGGAGGGGGGGGAGAAAGGGAATATCAGCATTTCCAATTACTCCAGAACATCTCTTGAGTTCTATCTCAAATAAATTGTTGGACTTGCTCCAAGATGCCTAGACAGAGTGAAGAGGCCTTGCCTCTGATTGCTATTCTATTACCAGCAGCAACTGTGTCTGGATTGTCTAGATTTCCAAAAACAATGGATCATACTTGGCCCTGGGAAGGAATAGATTTTGAAGTTGAGCTCCCTACACATAATCCTGGCTGCGATATACCGTGTTATCAAAGGTGCCTTTTAAACAACATTGACAGAAACTCAGGGGGCAATAGTACTGACTCCAGGGTGTGGAAATATTACCCATGAAGTAGGGAATTATCCATACTGTACCGAATGCTAATATACATAATGCACACCAGATACAACATGCGAATCCTGTAAATGGATGGCCTGTCCAAAATGGCAAGGGGTGTTACTGGCTATGCGGCAATGCATCCAGAATTTGTTGCCCCTTGGTTGGAAGGGAGCTTGCACCCTGTGGGCAAGAATTCCAAATGTACCTATTATTGAAGACCCACAACGACAAAGCCCCCTTGAGACTGCACACAGAATTAAGAAGATCCCAGATAATCCTATAGTAAAATGAAACAGGGAATTTCACTCATTGTAGGACTAGAAAATAATACTCTGCATGCAGTCCAGGGACTACAAGAGGAGGTAACAAGCTTGTCAAAAATAGTACTCCAGAATCAAATGGTATTCGATTCATTATTTGCCTCACAGGAAGAGCGTGTACTGTAGTTATAGCTAGTTGCTGTATGTAAGTAGATAGAAGGGGGCAAATTTGAAAGATCTCAAAACTGTTTGGGAAAGAAACAAATCCTACAAAGACTGTAGGATTTCTGGATGCTCTCTTTACGGAAGGAGTAACAAGCAGACGGTGAGGTGCACGGTCTGGGGCCAAGGCTCCGCAGAGCACAGGTGAGGCTGTTGCCTCTTTGGGATGTGGTCAGTCTGGGCTTTCCCCTCCTGCCTCCCGTGCGCGGGTCCGGGCGAGGTCCCTGCTTACTGCTTCCCTGCGGAGGGAGTCTGGGCAGACTGAGACCCTGCACAGCCTGCAGACGTGGGGATGGTGGTAAGATCGGAGCCTCTGCAGCTCCTCTGGTGCACAGAGCTTTGCAGAGGGGCATGGCCTCAATGGCTGGGAGTTTCCCAGCTCCCTCCTTTTTGCCCTCTAAAGAAGAGCAGGGCTAGTAAGAGCAGAGCCTACACCCTCAGCTCAGTAAAAACCCTCCACAGGGTTCCCAACTAGTAGGGAAAGCCTTGAGAACCGGCTCCGGCTACATGCTGCCTTGGCCTGTCTGGCCATAGGCAACGCACAAGCGCCAGGCAGTATGGATCCTGTCCTTCTGCTGGAGCTGGCCTCTTCTTTTGTGCGTATTGACAGAGCAGCAACGGCCCCCTGGCACATCTGCAGTTTGCAAGCTACTGCTGGGGTAGCTTGCTTCTGCTTGAGGAGGCGTTCTGTGGGGTGGCAGCTCCTGGCAGGAGCAGGGTACGAGGGGAGGATGAAGCTGCAAAGCCCACCTTGTTCAGTGCGAACTGCCTGTGCACGTGGTGGGATATTGCATCCCCAACTTTCCCAGTCCCTGGAAAGCAAATCCCCCAAATCCCCCGTCAGCTGTGTCCTGGGGATGGCAACAAGGCCGCCAATGCCATACCGCAGGTGGCACAGCCCGCTGATCCTGGGCTGCCAAGCCCAACGTGTGGCCGCCAAGCAGAGGCCAGATGCCAGAGGCTGCAGGAAGGTTCCAGAAGCAGAGGCATCACCCCGGGCAGGGGCAGCTGTGAGTGCAGGAGCCGCTCCTGGGACATGGGCTCAGGGGCAGACGCCTGCCCCTGCAAGGGACAAGGCAAACCCAGAGCTCACAACCAAACCCAGAGATACTTCATCCCTGAAAAAGGGATGAAGGCTGTTGCCTCTTTGGGATGTGGTCAGTCTGGGCTTTCCCCTCCTGCCTCCCGTGCGCGGGTCCAGGCGAGGTCCCTGCTTACTGCTTCCCTGCATGGGTCACGCACAGGGACATC
>NC_048893.1:197049741-197086513 GCF_011077185.1 Oxyura jamaicensis | reverse complement strand
GGGAATTTTACTGATCTCGCTTCTTTTTTTACTGAGAATTTTACTGTGATCGCTTCTTTTCCCCTAGGTGTACCTCCATTTATTTCCTGAATTATGCCTGGCTGTCCTTGGACACTGGCATTCCTCGGGACACCGTGCAGCGCTGCATTCACGAGACCCTGCTGTTTCTCTCCTACACCCTTGCAAAGAAGCAGGGTGTTGATTTCATCTTCAAAGTCATTGGCTGTCTGGTCTTACGCAAGAGCAGAGTCCAAATGCAGTTTTCCTCAGACTGTGTTCCTCAGCACACCATGGCAGAGCAGCAGGATCATGACTTCAAGCACTCAGAAACGTACATCAAGACAGGGTTTCCAGAGAACCAGACAGTGAGTGGCTGTCTGGTTCTCTGGAAACCCTGTCTCACTGTAAGTTTCTGATGGCTTCAACACTGCTCAAGGTTCTTGGGAAGTCCCAAGGCCCTCCAGAATGACTTGCTGTGGGTCTGACTTATCTCCTGTCTGAGGCAGTTGAGTTTCACCTCTGCAGACGTCAGGCAGCGTTATACCTGGTTGTGTGTGATGCGGAGCTGCTTCTGTTGTTTCTAAGGAAGGGAGGAAGGTTTTTTTTTTTTTGCCTGAGCAGTCTGAAGGTTAGCTGATTGTGCTGTGAAGGGGAGCCTGTCCTGGATGGGCTCCCACCCAGGGCTGCTTCTCTTGCACAAGCCATGGATGAGAGATAAGAGCAGGCAATGTG
Source organism: Oxyura jamaicensis (assembly GCF_011077185.1). Taxonomy (NCBI): domain Eukaryota; kingdom Metazoa; phylum Chordata; class Aves; order Anseriformes; family Anatidae; genus Oxyura; species Oxyura jamaicensis. Next base: position 197,085,781 of record NC_048893.1, on the reverse strand, counting down.
ACAGCTGGCTCCTAGCAGTGCTTCCAGGTACAGCTTTTGCTCTGCCTATAAAAATGTCATTCATCATATTAATCTGCAATTTTTCTCCCTTTTACCCACCTGATTCTCTTACTCACCCCACTGCAGGGGAGTGAGTGAGCAGCTCTGGGGCTCATTTTATAACCTATTGGGGCTAACTGACAGGAGATGGCAGCAGTGTTCAGGGCCGAGTTCGTGAGATGAGGACAGGTCTTTCCTTAAACCTCAGTTTTAGGGTCTCTTGCTCAAAAAGACAACTATTAGTGAATATGTCTACATCAGCCTAGAACCTTACTCCTTTCTCTTTCCTTCCTTAGGCTGAGCGAGAAGGCTCACATATAGAATGAACACGAAAGGTGCTGGCATGTACAAGCTAAATATTACAGAATAAAGACGGTGGTAACCAGCCTCAGCCGTGCTGCATATGAGCTGTGAGAAATGGAAGAGAAGATCTGGCAGAAATCTTCTCTGTTCTTTCCCATTTATGACTGGGAACACAATAAGCCCATTGGGACAGTGTTTGCAGGGGCCGTGACAATTTTGCTGGGCTAGGGGAAGCCTCCCTGGGACTCTGTGACACATGGAGACCACCCCCAGAGGACCAGAGACCCAGGAGTACCTTTGGCTGTGGGCAGCACATCCTTGCAGTGCACAGCAGAAGATGCGGTGATGCAGTATGGGGTGGGCGTGTGTGTTGGGGGAACTAGAATCCTAGAATCATTGAGGTTGGAAGAGACGTTCAAGGTCATCTGGTCCAACCATCCCTCTACCACCAGTATCACCCGCTAAACCATGTCCCTAAGCACCAGGTCCAACCTTTCCTTGAACACCCTATGGCATGGTGACTCCACCACCTCTCTGGGCAACTTGTTCTAATGCCTAACCACTCTTTCTAAGAAGTTTTCCTAATTTCCAACCTAAACCTCCACTGGCACAAATTGAGGCCATTAGTTATCTGCGAGAAGAGGCCAATCCAAAGCTACTGATACTCCCTGGGGGTTTAAAACTACTGATATTCCCCATGGATATTCATGGCACGGTACCAGTTAGAGAGGTTGTTGGAGCAAACCCACAGACCCTGGACCTGCTGTTTGAGCAAAATTCTTGCAAGAATGAGCCCTTCAGTCACAGATCACTGTCACTACCTTCCAGGGGGTTCTCCAAGCATTTTCTGTTTGGATTCCAGCTGTACTTAAGTCACTTATTAAATTTTGATGGGGCTTTGGAAGCGTGTGGGGTGAACAGCACCTCTAATTACAACTTCTGGGAGACTCCCGACAGTGGCAGGTTTCAGAGAAGACACCCCGTAAGGTCTTCCAAGAGTGGTAGGAGCTACTCCTGCCTCATGTGAGGGTGGCTTGCCAGGGAGCAGAGTGCTAGAAGATACGGCAATGCTCTGTGAGATTCTTGGTTTGGATAAAAGCTCATTGAGCATCTCTTGATGAGAAGAGGAACCACATGACTATTTTCAGCCCCTGTCCTTCCTTGGAGGACTCCCTGCCTTCTCCTGTACCTGCTGTTACATAGCTGAAATGTAGTGTTTTCAAACCTGCAGAGGGAACGTCAGTGTTCATGGGGTCCGTGGGACTTTAAATGATGGCATGGCCTGTACTGCAAACTGCATGGGACAGGCTGGAACTATACTTTGTCTCTCTCCGTGGAGTACTGACTGCCCAGTGTGGGCTTTATTTAATCCCGTTCACGTGCTCCCACAGAGAAAAGGCAGTGGCACGTAAAAAAGTACTTGGATTCATTTACTTTCATCGTTCTGCAAGGCTGGAGGTGCATTTATATCAGCAATGATATGGACCATGGGAACTGATGGAAAAAAATGAGAAAACAGTTCTCATGAATCTTATACATCTTGTGTTTGCATGGCTGTGGGAGGCCACGTGTAATCATCAATAATGAACGAATCGTAATCAGGACTGTACATAAGCTGTTTCACAAAAGCTTCCTTGTCTGCTGGCTCAGGGTACCAAGAAGCAAGACCATGCTTGTAGGCCCAGTTAACAATCTGTGAAAAGATAAGCAAAGAGAGCTGATGAAATAACATTGACACGTTACAAAGTTAAAACCAACTGCAGTTCAGCACTGGCTGTTTTCCCTCTTTTTTTTTTTTCCTCCCCTTTTTTTTTTTTTTTTTTTTACCCTCAAAATTGTGCCCGGTTTTGCTTATTATTTCTCTTTAAGCTACCCCCCGAGTAGGCTGCACTTCATCCCTTGGGTGAGGGAATGCAAACTGCCTGCAGTTCCTGGCTGTTTAGAAATGCTTCCCCTGCCCTAGCAAAATGGTTGTGCTGCTCAGTTAAAGAAGGTGAGCAGCCCTTTAACCACCTCTGCTTGTACTCTTAAGCTCCCGAGTTACACTGTGCATCCCTCAGTAGCTCCTAGCAGGCAAATGTGATTCTCAGTGGGTGTCCCCTGAAAAGGAGTTACAAATTTCATGTATGCAGGGCACAAATCCCATGATTAGACAACAAGCCCAGATCTGGAAGAGTATTTAGATGCTTAGATCCCTATCGAACTCAAAAGGAAAGGTTCTAAAATAGCAATTTGGCAAGATCTTTTGGCAACTTGCTTCATGTTTGATGTTGACCCTAAGCCTGGTTTTTGGAAGTGCTGAGCAGTCACAGCTCCAAGCAATAACGTAGAGCTTTGTGAGCTGTGAGGCATCCAGAATCAGGAGATACTTTTCAGATGTGGGCTTTAATGGTAGAAGAGATCAAAGCAGCAATTCTGTCTGGAAGGATTCCCGAGAATCATTGCTTTAGGCTACAGAATTAGATGATTTTTTGAAACAAAACAAGAACAATGCCAGGGCAATTTATGCCCTCCCTACCACAGAAAGTGGAAATAAACGAGTACTTACTTTGACAGCGATTTTGAAAGACACCTCTCTGATACTGTCCAGGGGGGGATAGAGTCTTCCTTCTGCAAGATTCTGTTCTGTCACCTCAGCAGCAATAGACTACAAAGAAGAGGAAGACAGTTTACAGAGATGGTCTCAACTGTGTGCCACCTTCACTAGGATTACACAACACATGGTTGAAACCTCAGCAGCAATGGAGCTGGGGTTAGTTCTCAATCAAACTGCTGAACTACACAAAATACCTGTGTGTATACACAGTCATTACAGACTTAAAACTGCAGCCAGGACAATGGCAGTGCTGTTTCAGGGCAGGTAACGAACAAAATCAGAATCACAGAATCACGGAATGGTTGAGGCTGGAAAAGATCTCAGGAGGCCATCTGGCCCAACCCCCCTGGCTCAAGCTGGGCCACTGAGAGCAGGTTGCCTAGGTCCCCCAGCAACTTTATAAAATCTCCATGGAGGGGAGATTCCACAGCCTCACTGGGTAAAATGCTGCTATAAAGGGTAGCAGCTGTGGGGAGTGAGGGGAACCCTGCTGCCACTCCTGCAGGTGCCTTCACAGGTGCAAGGGAAGGATGAACATTGCTCAGGACTTCCTTCCCATGGGAAAAGCCATGGCTTTTTGCTGATGCTGTGCAATTTCAATGCAATACTTCCCCAGGTTAGCTTCTTGAAATTGCCTCAAGTAGGTGCATGTGCCCCTTATAATATTTTTTAAGAACAGTAGTTATTTGCCACTTGGAAACCTCTGCTGTGAGGAGGAAGATATCATCAGAGATGTGTCGGACTCCACAGGCAATGACTCCCAGTGCCACTCCTGGGAAGACATAGGCGTTGTTTCCTTGGCCAGGGAAGAAGGTCTCTCCATTGGGCAGGGTAACCTTTGAGAATGGACTCCCACTGGCAAATATTCCTCGGCCCTGATCAAAGAGAGAGAAAGAAACGTCCAAATTCAGAAGAGACATCTCGTATGTCTGCCGCTTTCCATGATGTATACTCAGGAAACTCTGGTGACCAGGTAGACAAATGTCCAGCAAAGCCACCCCCTGCTGATACTTCAGAGAGGCCTGGTCTCCAGAGCCATAAACAGGGTCATTAACAAAGCTACTGAGCACTGAGTGGGTGTTTGCACTGCCCAACTCAAGTCACGCTACAGCCATGGCCAGAGCATGTCTGGAGCCCCCATCTTCCCTGTGCTGAGATCCAGTACCTCAGTGAGGCGATAGCACTGCTCCGCTGTGCACTCTGCTTTACTTGTGGGGTTGCTCAGGGCAAACACGATGGGCCTCTCATTGAAGGTTGCCATGTCCTTCAAAATCTTCTCAGTGAAAGCTCCCGCGATGGCTGCAACACCTAAAACAACAACGGAGGAGGGAGTGGGTGCTTTCTGACTGAGAGCAGTGAGCTGCACTGATCCCTCTTGGACACCTCTGTCACAACATAACTGTGGGAGGCCTCCACCTCTGGAGATACAGGTGGGAATGTTTCTCGTGTCATAGAGAGATTAAAAGCCTGTCTCAAAATACAGCCCTTTGTTCTTCCAGATCTCCTCCTTGCAGCACAGGGAACAGTGTTTGGGCTGGTCTGTATGCAGCTCTCAGCACTTTGCCTCCCAAACATTGTCCTCATCCTGCCACGCTCACCTGGGCCACGCTCACTGCTGAGAGCCCCAGATCCTGCCCACAGCAGCATCTCCAGCTGCAGCCCATCTGGGGGTCTCCTACAGAGGGGAAACCTCTGTCCCACAGTTGACGGTAATGATGTGGAGAATTCAACTGATAAAAAGGGGGCAAAAAAAAAACAACGACAACCTCTTTACTTTTTGACTCTGAGAACAGAAGGAGGCCCTGGAAGAAAGACAGAAACTCTCCTAAGAAGAGCATTGACATGAAAAGGTCATGTTAAGGGAACTCCACCTATAATTGCTGTTGGCTTCACTTTCTGCACAACCTCTTCCAGCGTGTTCACACTGGGGTGGTCCTGGGCAAACATTTCTTTCTCATGGTTCAGGTGGCTCCTGCCCTGTGAGGGAAAAGAAGGAGTCTGACTTCAGGCTGCTGGCAAAAGCTGGGGACACAATGTAGTAACTCATCAGTTTGTTTCATCTCTCTGCCTTCCTCTCAAACCAGGCTCCTTAGAGCAAGCCCTCAGCATCAGACAGCCAAGCATCGAGCAGTTGGTGTAATGTCATGTGGGGCTGGTCTCTGCTCGTCTCACCCTCCAAAATACATCAGTTGTGTGGAGGAAGGAATTTGGCTGCCAGGACAGAGAAGTTGTACATGTAGCACAAGGCTCCTCCGGTCTTAGAAGGGATGGGGCCAGATGCCCTGAGGACCCAGGGAGTGCAGAGCAGAGCTGGGCCAGGCTGGATCACCAAGCAGGGCACAATATTGCCGTTGTAATGCCCCATATATGTGGCATGCATGACTTCCAGTGCTGCCTGAGACCGTGATCGTGTGCAGTCGCAATGCCCCTGAGACAGCAGTGCATCATCCTACCACTTTTAGGGGCTCATCCCAAAGCATTGCCTTTGGGATAGCCAGTGCTGCTGGTACACTGTTACCACCATGAAATCCAGCCCTCCAAGAGCAGGAACAGCTCTGCTGACACCAGTGAAACTGCAGCCCTTGCTCCAGGGCTGAGCAGGGTTCAAAGTGTCTGCCTTCTCTGGCCTCTCTCTAGCTTGCAGGAGGTGCTGAGGAAGAGGAGATTAGCTTTGGAGACAAATTTACCTTGACAATCAGTCCCTTGGAGTCCACCATCCAAATTTTTTTGATGGCATCCTCTCGTGAAATTCCTTCCTTTTCCATGGCCATGAGGATGAGATGAGCTATGCCCATCGCAGCCTGGAACAGAGTAAATAAACATTTCATCGGGGTAGTGACATCTTATGGGGGCAGATTTTGAATGAGAAATGTGTTGGGTCCTCCCACAGCACTGCACAAAGCAGGGAGGCTTTCTACTCTGTGGCTGTACAGTGACACACCTTACCCAAAGTCCTGCAGGTAGGCAACAGCTGAGCCAGGACCTGGACCAACTCCTTTTGTTCACAGTCCAGGCTTCAGAGAGTATTTCCTCGTCTTCTTTCTTTGTGCAAAGCACCAGACAGGCTACCTGAGTGCCACCTGACTTCCTGCCCTGCAGGCAATAGGACTGGCTCCACAAAATGAGGTTATGTTCTTAAAATTCTGTAAGTCTCAATTCTTGCAACTGTGTTGCTAAAAGGCTCTGGTTTACCCTAAGTATCAACCCTGAGGATTCAAGCAAGCCTCACTGATATCCTCGGAGCACCCAGGAGGACTGTCCAGGACTTGCAGGCCAAGATATCACTGAAAGATTCTTGGCAACCTCTATGCAGCAGCAAGATCCACCTGCGGGCCCCACTCCTGACCAGTGACAAGGAACCCGCTTCTGTGCTCTGCATTCAGGAAGATGGGCCTTGCAGGCAGATTCATGGTTGACTTTTCTCTCACTAAATTTGAATTTAGATGATATTTAAGGACGAACTCAAGAACATTCCTACCTCTCCAGCTCCCTGGAAAACGAACTTGTGGTCTGAGAGCTTGTTCTTTGTGATCCTTAAGGCTGCAAAGATGCCAGCGACTGCAACAGATGCAGTGCCTGAGAAGAGAGAAACACCATGAGATGGTCATTTTGGCAAGGAGATTGTCTGTCCTACTGATACACTGTTAGAAACCTTGTGGTAGGGACCACACTCTTAAGCCCTTGGGATTTTGGCATTAACTTTTTCTGAGACTCAGTGTCCTTTTGACTCCATTTAGAGGGAAAGTGGTATTCTCCTGCCTTGCAGGAGCCTTTGACGACTAATATTTCAAAGCAGGGAAGGCACTCTGGTCCTTTAGTGACAGAGTCTAAGATGCACGTGACTTGTCTAAGATCAGAGATCACACGAGACATCTGTAGCAGAGCTGCAGACTGAACCCTTGTCACAAAATCCTTTTTGATCATGGAAATACCATCGTATTCTCCTCATCACAGCACTTTCTGCTCTCTTTTTACTTCCCAGAAACTCACCCCTGACTCAGAGCCACCACGTGTACCTGCCAAGCATAAAGGAGTGTCTGGGAACATGAGTTTGTCCCAGACTGGTGAGAAGGAATGCAGTATGTGGAGAGCAGAGAGTCCTGTGATGTGTACAGCTTTCCATCCATCCAGGGAGGCAGATGGCTAGACTGAATCAACCTGCTTTTACCCCACATCAATCACATGCAGCGTTCATCTAATGTCCTGTCCCAGGTGAAGGAAAACAGTAGAAAGAAATCAGTAAGGCACAGGGTAGTGAGGGTTCAGGCACTGGTGGTATCAGGTCACCAGGACACGCTGGGTACAAGTTCTGGAGGTGGACTAGGAACGAAGGAGGCAGTTTTATTCCTCTGCCTTTCAAAGGGTGCTACGTGGGATCTGTCCCCAGCTCTGATGCTGCTCTCTCTATTCTCATCTTCAGAGCCTTGTGTGAAGGGAGACCACAAGTAACAAACGTGTTGTGTTGTGTTGGAGGGCAATGAACCCTTTTAGACTGCCAGGCTATTCTGGTTTCACTGAAGTTCCTCTTTTCCTGGACATTTAATCGGCCAGCATGCCACTGAGACCCCTCGCAGCCCTGGGGTGCTGCCAGGCACCAGCCAACAGCCTGGGAGCGAAAATCAGAGCAGCTCACGAGCAAAGCGTGCCCATGACCAGTGAAACCAGCAGATGGTGCTGCTGTATCTGCTGAGGACAGAGAAAATAACGAGCTTTACCTGCACCTTTTCTTTACTGCAACAGTCATAGCTTAGGAAAGCTTACCTTAGGCAGCTTTCCTGGTGTTACCATGGTGTTGGGGAAATGATTTTCTCTCTCATTATTTCCGTGCAAACACAAAACCTAGTGGGAGCACACTTATTCTGGACAAGAAGTAACTTCTATTGACACAGCCTATTTTGCATAGGGAACCCATTTAAGATACAAATAAAATCTTTCTTGGCCAGACGAGAAGTGTTTGTCAGTACCACGATCTCACCAAAGTTTTGCTTTTGTAACTCAGATGAGTTCAGTTCTCTAAAACTGAATAATTACTGACATCTAACAGTGACTCGGGTCCAGCAGAGGTGGCAGTGGCCATGTTCCTGCAGCAAACGTCAGCGCCGTGATGCCCGTGCACAGGCACCCAGGTACAGCACTGTTTCTTACTCATGACAGCATTGCAAGTATCCGTGTATTAGACAGAAAATGGACTAACCTAGCCGTTTAATACTGCAGGTTGTGATTTCTTAAACCTCTTTCTGGGAAGGAATCGCTCGAGACGCTTGCTTCAGCACCAAGGATGAGTTCCCTTTGTTAGCTCAGAAAACTGCATCAGTTCATTTCCAGATTTAGACCATCCGGGTCCAGTTTAAAAGGATGTTGATGCCAAAGGAACCAGTCACTAAAAGCTCCCCTGCTTCAGTGTTAATGATTGCCAGCTCAGACAACTGGAGGATATATATGAAGGATTTCCTCTTGCTTCTCTTGCACTAAATCTCTGCCTCTTTAAACTATATAGAGAGTGATATATTTACATGGCAAAATGCAATGCCATCTGAGTAGAAAGATTATAGTAGAAGACAATGAACATCCAAGGATTTTATAGGAACAACAGATAATTGCATAGGTATTGGGTTTTGCTTTTTTGGGGTGTCACACAAGTAGTCCATGCTCATTCTCTGTATTTCACTAAGTCTATCAGCAGCAGCACTGCTTGGCTCCTGCTAGGGACGGGGACTCCTCTGGAGAAGGCGTGAACCTGTCCTTGCTAAAGCAGAGACCTGATCTGGGTCAGACGAAATGCACCCTGAAAGTGTCTTTGCCACCACTGTTTTTTAAGAGATGAAATAACCCGCCCTGGCAGTCAGAACTGCAAAGAAGTGGGGAGAGATCAGGGTCCCACAGTTCTCAGCAATGCCAACCTCTTGGTATACCGTAGAAAACTAACACCTCTGCATACACTCACACGTACTGTATCTTGATTCTCTTAGTCCCGACCCAGGCAAAATTGTTTTATACCCTATCATTGTCCAGAAGTCTGATGGGACAAATGCTGGTATCAGCAAACCCATTTAAACAACAGGAAAATGCTCGTGGGACTTTCAGCAGAGGGACTCTGAGTCTTTTAAGGGTGTCAGTAGCAGGAATTTGAGGAGCAGGGTGTGGAGAAAGACAGGGTGCACAGATCCAGCGTGCAGAGCAATGTGCATTTTGTGGAGCAGAGCCGCATGGGACAGGGCACGCTGTTGCTTGTCCCCCCATGCTTGCATTGCAGAGCAGACAAACAGCAGGGCTCTGCCAGTCCTAATCCTCCTCCTCTCTCTCCAAAGTATTTATAATCCTTCCACCTCTCCCAAACCGCATCAAACCCATTACTCAAGTAACAGAGTTACAGTACCTTGGCCTCAGCTCAATATTTGTCTTTGACAATTACAGTTTCTGAGCATGTAACAATAGAAGCATCTCTGTGGAGAAGAGTTCACAGCTGGTTTGTATAAGGAACTGGCTAATCCCTGTAGTTCAATTCCAAAAAGACCACAAAACAAGATGGGGGAAAGAAAAACCCGCACCATGAGCTGTGGCAAGAGAAAAACAACCACCCTTCAACACATCAGCGTATCTGTTCTCCAAAGAGATTGAATGCTGCTATTACAGATAACTACTTCCTAAGTAATTAGCAAGAAGCAGCTTGGCTGGTCTGCATCCGAGGTGAGATATGGAAGGGCACAGAGAGAAAACGGAAGATGCTCACAAAGCATCCCATCTGTCCAAGACTCAAAGTGAACACTACATAATATCACAAGCTAGCAAGCAGACCTCAGCAGTCTCTCCAGGGAGCCCAGACACAGAGGACCAGCAAAGAAAAAAAGAGCTCATTTAAAAATACGGTGCATTCACGAAGATGGCTATTTCAGTAGGAATTAACCTCTGACACTCAGGCACTCTGAAAATATTGCAAAGATTCCCCCCGCCCCCCGTGGCTGATCATCTGCTTGCACTAGTGTAAGGCAGAACTAGCCCCATAGATGTCAGTGGAGCTACACTCAAGCAACACCACAGGGAAAGGATCTGCTCCAGAGCTTCAAAACGCAGTAGAGATGGGAAAGGCAGAAGCACCCATGCATTCCATACTGGAGGAAGGGATGGGCAAATTTAGCCCCGTCTTTTCATTTTTCACCCTTGCTTTGCCTGCTTATGCTTCACCCCATCCAAACCTTGCTAAGGTTAGGACCCAGGAAACAGCAAACACCCATTCAACAGCTCCAGCAAAGGGCAGCCAAGAAAACGTATTTAAATATATGGATGCAGAAGAAGCATAGAGCTTTTCCAAACCCTGCTTCACATTAACTCCCTACAGCCATTCAGCTTGTTCCTGGAAAGAATGGAGCTCGTCCAGATGCACTCCGAATACATAATCAAAAGTCAAATAGAAGAAAGCTGAAGCAAAAAGCTGCCGAAGCATTTGCAGCTCAAGGTCTTCTCTTCCATGGCTGTCGGCTATTGTTATCCTTCCCCCAAAGGGCCTCTGTAAGACATTAAGGAAATCAACCTAGAAATGGCATGGAGCAAGTCATCCAGAACAGCAGTAAAATGCAAAGCATCGATGCTCAGGGGAGGAAATAATTTCCACCATTAACAGATCTAGGGCCACTGGTGACCCGGATCTCCTCTGGAGGTGGTGGCATGGTGAAGAGCTCCCTAATGATGGAGCTTACCTTAAGGCAGATGCCTAATGCTGGTCATCTCTAGGTGCCTGTTTTTTCTCCTCACACCGTAAAGTGCTTGGACTATGTGGTGTGGTGCCTTAAAAATATGGTGTAACTCTGGCCTGCAACACAGGGCCATGCACCAAACACCAAACAAGAAAAGCAGCAGAGGAAAGGGGGGGGGGGGAGAGCGGGAGGGGGGCAAATGTTATAATCCCCCAAATGACAGAACATATGGGCCAGATCGTTAGGGCACTGCACTAAGCCCAAGGCATGGCGGCCCATTCCCACCCAGGCATCCAGGCTGTCCTGATCTGGCTCGTTTAGCAGTCAATGCGTGATTTAGACACAAGGCTAGGAGCTGTCCCTTGAACAGTTAATGTAGTAGCATCAAAAGGAAATACAGGAGCCTCTCTTGCTGCAGGGCACAGCAGGTCCAAAAGGGCCTGGTAATGGTGAACCCCTACAGGACTGAGAACATCTCCACATCTATCTTCAGGCTGGGTGAATCCTCACCGGGAGAGCTTGCTGCTCAGGAGCTGCCTGGCAGGACGCAGCCTGCTTTGTCCTGCAGCACAACATTGTCCAGCTCTCCCTTCCTATTGTGCTTCCCCCCTCCCCCCCTTTAGTTTCCTGATGATAATTACTGATGCATTTTCCACGCCAGCTGAAACAACAAAGTCAGATACTTCACCATTTTAATCTGCCGAAATTTGTCAAGGCCTCGCCTAAAACTAGCCCTGCTTCTCAAAGCACATGGAAACGTGCAAAATGGGCCATGTTTGCATGGGACTGATTGCTAACCTGCCCAGATGTTTGAAGCTGTGCAGATTTGCAGTGCTGGAGTCGGTCTGATCCCAACCTCAGCTGAAGTCTGGGAGCAGTGCTCCTTCAGGCTGAGACACTGCTGCCTGAAGTGTCCTGGAAATCTTATGGGAAGATTATCTGCTAGGATAATGATACAAGGTGCCTCGTGGGTCAAGAGAAGTTTGGAGGCTTAGCAGCAGTTGTACATCCAAGTACAAAGGGAAACTGTCTCTCTAATGACTGGGAAAAGATCGAGAATGTGGTCCCCCCATGCGTCATTTGTAGATAACTCTAGGTGTGGAGGGACTATGGAAATGAAAGGACTGAGTGTTTTGAAAGTGGCTACTGATTTGGGGATTCCCAACTTGAAGTGCCTTGAGGAAGTCTCATTTGCATTATGGTCAGCCTGTTTTAGAAATTTAGATTTAGAAATCCTGTCTGTTCACAGCACCTCAGATTGGACATGGGGAAATCTAAAACACACAGATGAGTGATTCTTTGAGAAGCTATCAATGTTATTAATGTTATCAGGTTTTGTTAAGACAGCGCTAAAGGTGCCCAGAGCCAGGAGATTGTAGGCTTTATGCTTCTGTGCACTATTCTCTCTGCCCAGCCTATATGTATGAAAGGCTTTTGAATGACATATACAGATCCAATTAATTAAATAAAACATTAGAGGTATCTTCATTTTTTTGCAACTCTCACTTAACGTGCAGAACAACTTCCGCGGTTCAGTTCTGGGTAAGCACTCTGAGCCTGAAAAGTTCATGTTTGTTATGTGAATATGGAAAGTGACACGATCAACGAGGAGGATGAGCTTTTCATAGAAATACTACTGTTGGAAGATATACCTGGAGGTCAGTTAGTCCAGTATTGGTTTAAAGCAGGGCTAGCTTCAAAATTAGGTTAGGTTTAGGGCCTTGTCAAAAGATGAAAGTCCCAAAGGCTCTCTGTACAACCACTTTCTAAACAAGTATTTTTTGTTGTGTCTGATTGGATCATCATGCTGAAGGATCTCTGTAGGAGAATAAAGATTTCAACTCAGCAAGCCAAGCAGTCCAACCCCAATCACAGGTTGATGGGTCTGATGCCATTTCTGCTTAGTCCAAGCACAAACTGCTTCTGATTGTTGTGAACACTCGGTGCACATCTGATGGCTGTGTTGAAATTACACCATCTCTTTACCAGGGAGGCACGCAGCATATGCTGGGTGCTGATGGCTGAAAAGCAGCTCTGCAACAAAGATCTTGGGGGTCCTGGTGGACAAGAAGTTGAAGATGAGCCAGCAATGTGCCCCTGTGGCACAGAAGGCCAACAGCTTCCTAGGCTGCATCAGCAGAACTTCAGGTCAAGGGAATTGATCATTTCTCTCTATTTCAGCACTTTTGAGGTCTTAATTAGACTACCATATCCATTGTGGGGCTCTCAGCTAAAGGAATTTATTGACAAACTGGAGTGAGTCCAGAGAAGGGCCGTCAACATGACCAGGATGTGCAAAGAGGACTGAGGGACCCGTGTTTGATCAGGCTGCAGCAGAGTAAGAGGGCATCTAATTTCTGCCTACATTACCTTCTGGGAAGTTGACAGAGTCAGATTCTTCCCAGAACTGCACAGCAAAAGAACGAGGGGCAATGAACGCAAGTTGCACCTAAAGTAAATTCCAAATAGGTATTAGGGAAAAAATATGCACAAGGAAGATAAGCAAATTTTGGAATGGGTACCATGAACAGAATAGAACAGAAGTTTCAAATCTCCATCAATGGAGATACTGAAAATTATTTGGCTGGACCAAATATTCTCTGAGGAACCTGATATAATGTCTAAATTGGATCTAACTTAGAAATCACCTTGGCTTTCAGTGAAGGGTTTGACTAGGTGATGTCCAAAGGTTCATTCCAAAGTAACCTCTTCAATAATTTTATATATTTTCCAGAATGAAGCAGGAAGGCACGGATCACAGATGGTTATCTCAGGGGTACACAAGACTTGACATTTCTGTAAGACTTCAGTTGCCTACTTTATTACTGTGCACAGTTCAGTGGAGCAAAGTCACAAAAGGAGGACAAAGAGTAGGATTCAAGGCATTCTCACATCCCTCCAATTTCACACGTGCTGGATTGCCTGCCCTGGTACTTCACTGGGAAAGAGGGAGAAGGGACAATCAATTTTCTCCCACATAGCTGAAATTGAAGCTGTTGCCCCTTGCATGAACCCAGACGGAGCTGGGAAAGGACTGATGTCATCACCCCCACAGAGGAAGGAGAAGCTCTCCCTTAATGGGGAGCTCCCACGCGCGGGCACTGTGAGCCAGCTGCTCACTCCCAGGCTAATGCCTTTCAGAATAAGAGCAATCACCTCGTCCTGTTTGTGGTACCTGGCAGGCATCCCACTCAGCGTCAGCAGGCTGGCCTCAACTGGAAAGGGTCTGAGTCATTTTAACTTTGCTGGGTTAGGATGGAATTGGCAATATAGTAATTTGAGTGACCAAAAAAAAAAAAAAAAGAAAAAAGTAGGCGTTAATATTATGAACTGCTTTCTGTTTGTATAAGGCCCTGGGATAGCAAGAGGAAGGCCTAAGTGAGATGAAGTGGAGCAATTTATATTTTCTTCCCACACCTCACCTGTGTGTAGGCACACTGCATTCAGACTCACGTTTACCAATGGACAACGACTTTAATTAGTGCAGTTCAGGCCTGACCTACATTGCACTGTTTGTGCCTAAGATGTGTTTTTAAATCAATATACTTAGAACAGTGCCAGCTCAGAAGTAAGGATAGCTCAGGCTTCAGGAGGTCTGTTCTTGTCTGACTTGAGCAGAATGAATCAGGACTGCTGCAAGGCATTGCACAATTCTCATTAATCATTTAAAACATGATTTGCATTGAACTCTCCCACTTTTTTTTTTTTTTTTTAGTAGGCAAATAATGAAACATCAGCATGTTATAAAAGAGAGAGCCTGAGGGAAAAACAAAGAACAGGAGGGTGTAAATGAGAGAAAGGCACTTGCTACCTTTCTCACATCATTTGGGGAATAGAAGGGTATATTAGTATGGGTAAATTAGTGTACTTATCCCAACTTCAAATCCATTAATCTCTGATGTTACTCCAAGACAGAGCTAACTAGGCGGGTCCAAGTTGTTTCAGCTTCCTAAAGGTCCCTAGAACTCATTTGCGACCCTGGCTTGGACTCCCCCTTTTTTTCTGTCAGCTACATAAAAAAGATGGAAACGGTGGCTTGCTTCCCCTGACTCATCACTTGTCTGCTCAAAGGATCAGCAGGATTTATTTCCTTATCTACTACTGTGCAACCAGTGCCAGCTAGATGCTTTATTTGAGAGGCTTTAATAAGACAAAGTCCTATCAGTCCCTCCAGAAACCAACATCAAGCTCCACAGATGTGCCACATCACCTGGCCTCCTTTCCTTTCAGCTGCCGAGTCCCCTTCCACCTGCAGAGAGAACAACTAATTCAAAGTAAGTTTTTACATCATCAGCTTCATATTATGGGTTTCATCTGTCCATCTCCGAGAAAGTTTGAGTTCTTGTTTCTTTCCTTCAAAACTACCAATCAAAAGTGTAACCCCTGGACTATGTTTTTCTGTGGTCCTCTCTCACTGGAAACTTTTCTGGGTGGCAAGAACAGCTAGCAGTCTGCTTGTACAGCGTTATATACCTCACCTTCTATGAAATGCCTGAAGCTCTTCTGCTTCTAAACCCTCTTCATGAAAGAGTCTTTGAAAAGGGACGATGCATCCCATCACAGCAACTGTATTCCCACAAGCCATGGTCTTACTGACTCTATTGCCTTGACAGATATGAACAATCTGTTGCACACTGCCAAATATCGCTAGACGGGTGGTAGATAGGGAAATACTGCTGCCAAATCTGCTTACAGAATTGCCACCATTGTGTGAAAAACAACACTGGTAATTTTTTTCAGTCTTTTTCAAATACAAGTGAGGATAAGCCCTACTGACTGCAAATAATTTAGTCAACAAACTGCTGACATTTCTGCATATTGCAAGGAGGACTAGACAAAAGAAAAAAAAGGCAGAGGAACTCACAGAAGCACTGGTTATTTTTAATTGCTTGGGAAGATCCTGTCCCTGTGGGATGGGCAAACACGCCTTCCAAAGTTTTAAAGCAAAGTCAGCATCAGGCAAGGATGGCACCAATATGCTGCTTGCATCCCTATGTGCATATGAGCAATTCTGCTGACAGCTGAGCCTCAGAAGCCCTGGGAGGCATGCTGCTTCTAACCCCAGCTTTGCTGGTGCCATTTCTCCTTGGTGCTGGAAGAGTTATGTTAACCACCCTAGGAAACAACATGTGTTCTCAGACTACCCTGGTGTTAGCATCCATGGAGAGGAAAGAGGCTGGTTTTACCTTATCATTTGTGCATGTAATGGGGAGGATAAGAAAAGAGGGACATTGCCAGGATCAGCTAATGATCATGTGGCTCATGGAAACTGAAAGCCTTGCACAACTGCTAAAACATCAGTATTGTTTTAGCTAGATTGTAAGAAAATTAATGGAACTCTCTAAATTACCTTAATAATCTAAAGCAAATGATCCATTTTCTCCATAAAACATTGCTGCAGTGAACAGCTAATTTACTAAAAAGAATGGAGACTCACTTTTCCACTCTGTTGTGCTTCTTTTTTTTAATGCTCTCATGAGTAAATGCTAAAACTTATCACACATCTGAGTATTGTGTAGTAAACACTCTTGTAATCTTAATTGCTTTTCCTCATAAGAAGGTGAAGGTTAAGTCTGCATTCTCCTACCTGTACTTACCCTGAATATCATCATTGAACGTACAGTATCTGTTGCGGTATTTATTGAGGAGACGAAAAGCATTAGCATTGGCAAAATCTTCAAACTGGATTAGACAATTCATGCCATACCTGAAAGATAAAGGGTAATTTAAAATGGATAAAAATATTTCTACAACATAGAATGATATATACACCTTTTATCAGGACAAGGTAGCTAGAGACTCGAGCGCTGAGATAATCATAAGCACTGGTTCTCAACAGAAATACATCACAGGAACATCAGACAGGATCATGTCCTTCCCAAGCTCTGCACACTCAGAAATATGGAGTCTCTAACTAAGAGTAAGTTGTATTAATAATGTCTACTCAAGGGACACAGAGGGTTTCCTAATTTATCTACGTATGAGCGTGTATATATATATATATGCATCTTTGTACTATAGTATGACAAATTTTCAGTGGTGTATTTACCAATGATCGTCTCAAAGTGTTGGGGATGCTCTTTTGCAATGGATAGTGCAACTGTCATGTTGCAATACAGCAAATCTGACTGCGAAAAAAACCCACATCAGTTAAAGAAACATCACCAAGTGCCCACTTCAACTGTAGGTACGAGAAAGATGAGAAGAAAACTGCTTGTAGGCTCACATGGACCCAAGTACTCCACTGAGGGATTTCATAGCCACATTTGTGTGCTTTGGAAACATATTTCTCTCCAATGAGTTGCTTTGTAGAAACCAGCACACGATGGCAGCCAGTGACCCGGATAGTCAAAAGGCAGGAAATAATTGCAAACCTTCCATAATTATCCAATAATATCAGAGCAAGTGTGTAGTTTCTAAAAAATGGGTAATACTCAGACTGCTCCATAAATACTGATTTCTCTTACAGAAATGTGACGGACAATGAGAGAAGCATGGGGAAGGAGTAAGGCAAAAATTGGCAAGTCCCGTGCTGCAGTCTGGTGGAAGGGCTCTCAATAGCTGCACTGTATTAGAGACCTGAGCCACTCTGGGACTGAAAGCTGTGCAAAGGCAGCATCACGTTACATATCTCCCATTCAGGCTTTCCTTCTTTGCCATTGAAATCTGAGGTAGGGGACACCCATGGTTTAATCTAGAAATTAATACTGGATGAAACGCTCCATTTACAAACTGTGGCTCCTGTCATGAAAAGCTCTTCTCATGGCACTTGCAGTCTGGGCAGTCATGCTCACCTGGCAGGGCCCTGAATTTTTTATTCTTCTTATTTCCCATTTCAAGTTCATCTGTCAGCAAGAAGATGGTGATAAGCACAAAGATTGTGCTCCTTTAATCATCTATTATGAGAAACTCGTGCTTTATAGACACTCTGGTCTCAGAAAGGGAAACAGGTTGGCTCTTGCACTTACTTCACCTCCTCTGTGCTTGCTTTTTAGAAGAGTAGCACAATGATATAAGAGATATATTTGACTCTTTAAACATTTTAGATGTAAAAGCTCAGACACCTTGCTCCAGTTCAGTTTCCTGTAAGGGGTAACATGCCACAGCAGGTGCTTTTCTTCCCAGTTAACCTGAAATACAATGACTGTGGTCAACTTCAACTTATCTCATGCAGTCTGGGTGCCTTCCTAGTACCTGGGTACAATCAGAGATGGTCTGTCTTGCCCAATATGTGGTCACCCCCCTCTTCTGAAAGAGAATACAGTGCAGAGGGGTTAAAAATTAATTTCAAGACTAGTCTGTAACTATTGTGTGCTCCTACTTCATGAGGTACACTTCCTCCATGCTCTGCAATGTCAGAGTGCAGCAAACCTTCTCTGGGTAGACAGGTGCAAGCATGACTGGTCTTACTGGCCACCAAGGCAGCAACTTCTTGTCCTGTTTTCTGTGCTGGGAAGAGCAACAACAGAGCAATATCCCTGTTGTGGTTACACCCCTCCTCCCAGCCTGGATATGCAGGGTTAGGCTTGGATTTTCCAAGGGACCAACAGACTTGAAATTCAGCAGGATCTAGATGCTAAGGTGGAGGAATTCTAGCTTGCCATACTTTAAGAAGGGAAACAAAACTAGGCTTCATGCCATTTCCAAAAGGGGCTGCCAACTGCTCCCACTGGTTTTGTGACTGAGCAGGACTAAGCCTTTCCTGCACCCTGTATGACAGCCCATGTTACATGGCTCAATAACAACTGGAGTCTACTGAAATTTTTCATTTCTATAAGATGCTCTTATATTGTCCTTGGTCTGCTGCTAACTATAACTTACACTGAATATTTGAGGGACAGTTTGCTTATACACTTTAAGCCTTCCCACTACAGATTCTGGTAGCTATCAGAGTCATCCAATACCAACATTTCTTCTGAAATACTAAGCAACACCCTGAAGAGCCATGTATGAAAATTCCCAGATCTCTCTGTCTCTGTAAACTCTTGCAAATCAAAAGAACACGTTGAACATCCAGGGAATTTGTATAAAGAAAGAATACAAAAAGTATTTCAGGAAAAAGAAAAAAAAAAAAAGAAAAAAAGAAAAAAAAAGTTTTCTAATGGATGGTCCTCTTGATGATGGTTTTGGATGTGTAAGGAAAGCATGGGTAACAGGGAGATGACACACCACTCAGAACATCTGCTAACATCTCACAGCAAAGAATTAGCAAATCTTGAAGCAACCTCAGTTGCTATAGAAACTATTTCTCTAACACCAGTCTTACTATTTACTTGTATCACTGAGGAAGTAAAATTACTGGCTTGGTGAATAAAATCAATGATCTCAGCCACCATGAATGTGTGTGACCCGCTCTCCAAAGAGTGTTAAGGGTAGATGGGTGGGTTTCCCTGACTACAGAGGCAAGTCTATAAGAGTATTAATCTAAACACTTTTTTTGTTTGTTTGTTTAGAGCACAGCATCTTTCCTCACTTCATGTACATGGTCTGCAGCATGAGACAGTGCAGAATGACTTCTATCTATTTTCTCTTTGATCATTTTTATGAAGCAGAGCACAAGGAAAGCATGGTGGCCCATAAACACTTCATTTCTCTCATGCCTCTCAGTATGATGGGACTGTGCTGGAGTGGAAAGACCGCTCATTGAGCTATTTTTTTGAAGATTAGTTTGTTTTCCTCTGCTACTGAGCCTCTTTAAAGTGTAAACCACATTTCTGAACATTTATTTTTTAATGTGAGAACTAAAGTTTTCATTAATAAAGATTACAAGTTGCTCATGGCAAGACCCTAAGACCTGACGCTTTAAATGAAACGTTCACAGCTAAATCACAGATCAAAATCTCGGGATGATGTCAAAGACCCAGTCCTTAAGGACTACTCATCTTACTGGGGTTTTGAGAGGATTTCAAAGAAATTGTGCTGCTCCAAGTCACTGAAATTAAACATAAACTGGGAAGCTTACTGAGCCCTGTCTTTGAAATCAACCAGTTCATTTTTACTGCTCTTTCTAACACTGCTGCGGTGGCTGTGTGTTCCTTTTTAGGGTGACCTGATAAACCTAGGGATAAATTTAGCAAGGAGAATGAACAAAACAACTGCTGGAGCCATTTGCAATAACATCCTTGTAAGTAGCAACATGATGAGTCAGTTCTACTGCCCATTCTCCACAGCACAGTATCTCAAGATTTGTGTAACCTGTTTCATCCCCCAGGAATTCAGAGCACTCTACAAGGAGTATTTGGGTAGCATCCAAGAGCAGAACGTAGCCAACTTGGGACGGGGGGACAGAAGTGTTTTAATATGTACCAATGCTAAAAAAAAAAAACCATCCAGCTTAGGAGGCAATGTGGCGAATAGCTTTGCAAAGGGAAAGGGTGGTCAGAGAGCTGCTACTTGTACGGGAATTCAGCCAAGAAAAAGCAGTGCAGATGGATTTCTTTCACTACCTTGACATATCGAAAAGTTTGCTGGGTAATGCTAAGCTAGATAATTCTTGTTGCCTTCACAGACAACAAAGAATAAGAGGCACATCCAGTAGCAAGCTCTTTGAACTAGTCTAAATGGAAAACAGAAGTAGGTAAGTAACAGTTCTGGAGATGCCTCTCTCTTTCTGCACTTTCTCTGTGAATGTAGTCTAAAACCACCACCTTAAAGTTAGGTGTCTAACTTTAAACACCTCAGTTAGGAGAGATACCCCCCTCCCCATATTATCTAATCATCACAGCTGGTTAGGAAGATCTTAAATACATGCTATGCACCCAAGGTCACTGGCTTACCATGCTTTCTACTGCAATGCTTTGGTTTCCTTCAAAGCCTCTAATTTCTTTCCGGATCTTCTCTAAAGAAATTTCCCTGCTGCATCCCACATGGATAGTATCCAAGTGGTCCCCTACCAGGTGACATGGAAGCACTTCAGGGTGGAATGTAATATACTGGTCAGTCTCACCCCTTTGTCATACTTTTAAACATTAAAAGTGCAATTTAATAAAACTGGTTTTGTAAAGTTATTGTACTTCACTGAAAGAATTGTAGCTTCCATTAAGAAACCAACATTAATAACTTCTAGTTGAAGAAGTCATTTTACTGAGGTATGCTTTTGTCTAACCAGTTAAGAAGTTCTGCTGTTTAACTTGTGAGATCTGATAAGAACGCAGCCCCACTGAGCATGCACCTATGCATTTACAACATGCTTGCTGTCTGTAGGTGCAGGATGCCTCTTTATAGAAAAAGTGATTGTAAAGTGAGTATTTGAACAGGGATTTCTGAAGATCCCCTCAAATTTAAGTATCCTTAAATTTGTAGCTACAGCTGAGTGGTCCTACAGTGAGATCTTGCAAACTTCTCTGTTGGAGGAGGCTCCCGAGGTCAGACTGTTCAGTTTGTTGCCAGTACTCATCGGTTCTTCTATGTTTCTTCCAACGCATGTGACTCATCTCCGAACTTCCAGCTCAGAGCCTAAAGGAGAGTTTGAAGCCAGAAGCAGCAGGTCACATCAAGCCTCAGTGTTTTCCAGCCCAGGAAAGGCATGGCCAGCTAAGGTTGGCTCCCTTACATAATTTGATCTTGTCTCTCAGTGACTCATCCCCTCTAGAGCATAATTTCATCTTCTTGGCATCCTGGACATTAGCATTCAAATATGCTGGATCTAATTGCCTTTATCTGAAAGGAAAGCTCCAATGGAGACTATTTCACATGGACAAGGTACATTGAAACACAGCAAGTGCCTTTGTCCTGCCTGGTTTCTTCCATCTCTCAGCTATTCCCCCACTTTCAAAATAGGAAGGTTTTAGTTTTTGACTTTCTGATTTTGGAAGCAAGTCTGTTCTTACATGCAGATCCCTTGGGATCTCTGCAGTCCTATGTCTCCTAGTGGAACTGGAGCTTTCCACTCAGTTTGAGAAATTCTTATCTTTGCTGTAATTCTGATCTTTTCTTACCAGGCTGTGGAAAGGGAAGCTTGGTCAGTTAATTTCTATACCTCTCTGACAGAGGTGGTTTTGAAGCAATTCAGGCACACTGGATATAAATCAAGTGATACTATAAGTGTTTTACAGACACTAAATATCATCCAGGTTGATGTCTTAAGCCCCCTCTTCCGCTGTACATTTTTCAGCAAAAATGAGATCTTGAGTTTCTGATTCTATCTCATTAGATTGCATATTTTGGGGGTTTGTGCCAGAAATAACTATGACCCAAATTCTGGATTTTACACCCATACCTTGCAAAAACCTTCCTGTAAAAATAACCTCACTGAGAAATGGTTTAAGGAATGTTCCTATACATCAAATTTAGTCTGATCTCCAAAGCTTGCCAAATAGATTTTGCACAAACAAGATTTTTAATGAAATAATATATTATTGATAAAAATTGTGGTATAAGACTGTCGCCCTGACAACAGATGACTCTAGGAGCCAAACATGTACAATGGTACAAGTATGTTGTAAAAATTACTACCTGAAACTCTGTATTATGAAATTATTCAATTTCCTGGAAAATAAACGAGTAGAGGATCCGTCCCTTGTTTATCACTGCGCTGTTGTTCTGACACTGTTACTATCCACTTAGAGCTATGCTGAATCTCTGGGCTATGCTAACTCAAAAGATGCTGTTAGTGAAGTCTGTAACCCCTGTAGAGGATGACACACAGCTCTCTTGGAAGAGCAGAAGTATAGAACAAAGGAGTGTGAATCCCAGAAGTGGGAGGCAGATGTTTTCCTGATGACACTGCTTTTAGCTTCTTTATTCAAGAGAGTTCTCAATTGCCTGAACAATCTCATTATGCAATTTGCTTCTTTAATCCTCATTTGTATGTACCTCTTCAAGTTCATCCAGTCTCATTATAAGCCATGAGGCCACAGAATAAAAAAAATCATGAGGCTTCAGTTGCAATCTGAGAAGCATCTGACTGAATTGCACAAGTCAGAACTTCCAGGGTGGCCTGAGGACCTGTGCAGCACGTTTGCCAACCAGTATGAGAAGGGTTCTTTTATTCACTGCGAATAAGGGCTATAAAACATTCCTACATGTATATGCATATATATAAAAATATTTGCAAGAAGGTTCAGTTCCTTTACTGAAAGAATCACAGGAAGGGCAGTCCAAGCCTTATCTGAATTTACCATTTTATAGCACCACTTCCACTCATTCCTGACGTAAGGCCTTTACTTTGATGCACTGCAACTCCTACTCAGTCTTGTACAGATCTAGGCAGAGAAGAGCCAAAATGTCTTTGCCCTTGTCCTTGACATTTTATTACTGCTGCTTGATCGGCCAAAGTTCTGATTTCCAAGAACACTGAAATTTTCTGTAAAAGAGCCCATCACCATGCTTGGCAAGTAATCAGCAGTCAGGACTGGAAAACCAAAGTCCACACAAACAAATTCAACAACACTAGCCCCTGAGTCTGGCCAGTGTCCTGAGGCCATTCTTACTGTAAAATTGTTACCATGATCCTTGGCAGGCTTTTGGGCTGACCAGCCCTGCTCTGCCATACAATTCCTGGTCACAGGTTAGGGATCGTTTTAGTCAGGCACCTACTGAAGAAATAGCATGCCTGTGGCTTTGTAGTTGTAAGAGAGCTAAGCAACATGTCTACGAGATGCAAGCACAATGCACCAGAATATGAGCTATGACCTATCTTTGTTTTAGCAGTAGAGATGCAGATAGCAAAGAAATAGCTCAGAAGTGGGCAAAGCACTTCCCTCATTCAGCTCCAGCCAGGATGGAGCTCTACCCCTGGAAAAGATGAAGGCAGTGACTCGAGAATCTGCATTGCCCTTCTGTATGAGTGGGAAGCACCTCTGCACCTCAGCAGCGTTACATGGGCTTCCCTGAGCATGCCCCAGCAGGGCAGAAACGGGGTCACAGGACAGCTTGGGCATCCAGACAGAGAAAAGGCAAGTCATTTCCATAAGGTCTTTGCAAAAGACCTTCACAGAGTGGGAAAAAAAAAAAAAAACAAAAACGACTTGTCCCATATCACGACAAGGGTGATCCTGACAGAACAAGATATGCTTTTATCTACATTAGAAATGGAGATGGAACCAGCAGTCCCAAATAAGCAAACACTGGTGCCTAGCTAAGAAGAGGCTTCGAAGGAGAAAATACTTCTGTTCATTCCACATAAAAATGGTGAAAAGCCTATATCACTCAGAGACCCAGTCCCCCTGAGTATGCTGAGAGGTGGTTTTGTGCTCTTTGCAATCGGCAGGATAGACAAAAGCATAAGTATGCCCCAGAAGGCTCAGCCTTTTCTAGTGTCATTCATGCCTGGGAAATCTCACCTCAGGACTGCACTGTTTGCATATTTGCACGTGTTTCTGGCCAAGAAGAGGAAACCCAGGTAGGTGAAGAGGCAACAGAGAGACAGGTTTACTACTTGGAGGCACAGGGCCAGGCAAGTGCAGTGCTGGTTCAGGAGGAGCTTGTCTCGTACAGGATGTAAACAGATGTTACATTTAGTGTCAGAAAGAGCCTTTCATTTTTAAGACTTCCATATAACTGAGAGGAAAACAAGTTTTCCCTTAAGAAATGACA
Source organism: Oxyura jamaicensis (assembly GCF_011077185.1). Taxonomy (NCBI): domain Eukaryota; kingdom Metazoa; phylum Chordata; class Aves; order Anseriformes; family Anatidae; genus Oxyura; species Oxyura jamaicensis. Next base: position 197,061,616 of record NC_048893.1, on the reverse strand, counting down.
CTGAAAACTAAAATGTTCGTAAATTAAAGTTGACCTTCTGCTTCTGAAACCATTGAAAAAAAAAACACCTTCAAGCCCTCACTCAGTCCTGTGATGTAATTTAACAGCACCATTTATATCACCCATTAAAGAGTTCTAAAAGTGCTAAAGGGAGAAGAGAGAAGTCAGAAAGCATGATCTGCTCTATTACTTGAGAAGTAATTTGTTTAAACAGAATTGTTTCAAAAAATTGTTTTGAAAAGAAATGACACGAGTCAGGTTTGTGGATTGCCATGTTAATCACAGCACAGGGAAAGCTGGACGCAAAGCTCCGCATTACGAGGTCATGACTGCAGACATAGCAGTTATGACAGTTGTCAGAGTGAGACAAAAATGCCGTTGATTTTATGCTAGAATGCGAGGTTATGAGCCAACAGATGGGAATTTTGCAAAACCAGATCAACCACAGCCAACATAAAATTTAGAGCTGTAGTTGCTGGGTTTAGAAATTCCGCGCCAGAGAGCTGCATCACAAACCAACAGCAACTATCTCCTTGGGCTGCACAATGTTTCTAACATTGGGTAGGAGTCTCACCAGCTTTCTGCCAACATAAACACAGCCACGCTCTGAGGCAAAGAGCCTGCTGTGGATTCAGTCAGTGCTAAATCAATGAAAGTGACCTTTGAAACACAAAGATAGCAGGAAATCCCTGAATCTCAGATTACTGGAAGCTGGGGAGTATGCCAAGGATGTACTATTGCATCCATGCCTGTTCTTAGTCATATCCCTGGGCATCTGCTATCAGCTACTGCTAGAGAGAGGATATAGGGGAAGACTGAGCCAAGCACCATCACAAAGCTCTTGGAAAAAAAATCTGGAAAAATCATGGTCAACATTCATTATATTCCTCTAAACAACAACAACAAAAAACCTACCTTTTTCAGAGCATGTCTCAGTTTCCAAGCACTAAGACCAGCACTAATGGCTGCTATGCCACTCTTGCGTGCTTTTATGATAAATGACTTCAGGTTCCTCGCATTGGGTCTGAGAAAAGGCTGCAGCTGGAGGTGCAAAGCTTCTTGAGGACAGGGCACAAGCAGGGGAAATTACTGTGTTAGTGCTGACCCGCAGACATAGCCCTGAGTTACCTCTGACAGTCAGCAAGGAACAGAGCCTCACCACCTGACTCACACCCAGACAGATCTTCTCCAGCTACGTCTTTCTAAGCCGGCTGTGGTGAATCTAGCTTAGGTGAAAAATCACAGACAGAAAGTCCAGGGCAGAGACCTTTCAACATCTGTAACTGCATTATCCCAAAGGATTTGCAGGCAAGATGCTAAGTCTGTTACAGCAGGGATCCTACAGCAGCATGTCTGGAGCTCAGCTGTTTCTCAGTAGTAGAAAACCAAGCGAATAAAATCTAAATATTGTTCTTTGGCTAGAGGCAGATAGAGAAACTGGCTGATGAGTTCATCCCACACCAAGGCAGGACAGCAGGGCTGGCTCTTCCCATCACCATCACTGCTCCCTTCTGGGTGGTGGCAGAGTCCCCCTGGCCAGATGGACAAGGGGAACATCCACTGCCTCTGTGAAGTCTGGAGTTGCTTTACACCATCAGCTCTTCCAAGGCACTGGTGACCTTGGTCACCAGCGTGCAGGTCTCCTAGCAGACACATAGATACTGAGGGGCTTTAGGTGTCAGCAATATTACACAAGGCCAGTGGTGCCTTGTCTTTCGTAATTCGTTATCCAAATTAACTAGAGCACCTGAATAAACAACATGGGGGAACAGGTACTGGTGATTTTGTTTCTTAAAGGTGCTGGTGCATTTGTGATCCAAGTCTCACTGGAGAACTGCTGAAACAGAGGTGGCTTGTTGTGGAGCAAGCTCTGCTTGTTGGAGAGCACAAGTAGACCTGACTCAGTATACACGTGGGTACTGGGAAGGGACTGGACAAAGAGAAATCAGGTATAGAACAAACACAACAAACAAAAATTCAGCAGAGCTATTTTCCCTCTTTCTCCTCCCATTCTGAGAAGCTGAACGCTTGATCTGATGTCTTCTGTGCTTTGCCATACGGCAGAGGCTGATAGAAGAGTGTTTCTGTCTCCCCGGTTACCCTGTTAGTAAGTGCTGATGGGAAAGGAAACGGGAGTGAAGTTATGACAGTTTAATGAGGCTCCTGCACCATGGTTTGCTGCAGTGTGGAAGTGCCTCTCGCAGCCTCAGGCTGTGTGCTCAGCATCTGTCAGCGAGCCACTGAGGCCAGCACTCAAAATGGAGGCCGGAGCCTGGGGACAGGACGTCTGTCACCACCTCTGGCCACTTGGAGCCACCAAGCTGTACAGTTCCTGTACGATGAGACTACAGAAGCAGTGACTGGAATGAGGCAGGAAGTCTTACATCAGATAAGGAATTGCTCTATACCAGTTTCCACACCAGTTAAGGAGAAAAAGAGAAGAAAGAAAGAAATTTCCAGTGGTAGTTTGCTTTGAAAGAGAGTCTGAGGATTAAAGAACGCTGTTACTGGAAAGGCCGGGCAGAAGCTCTGCAGAGCACACAGTATGTCCCAGCACAACAGCAACTCTCATTTCGACCTTAATTTGCTCATATATGCAGTCCCCAGAAATTCCCTGGGTTACTCTGATATGATCCTTGGACACATTATGTGAATATTTATTCCAACCAGAAAAAAATGTACCAGTTCAAGAATGAGACTGACTTACCTTTTACCATGGTAACTGAGGAGAGGAAAAACAGAAGTGGTGTATTTTCCCATACAAACCCTATTACTCATTGTGAGAAAACTGCAATTTGTCAGTCTGTTTCATTCAGTCATGGGCTAGGTTCAATGGGCCAAATTTTGCATGTGGCTGCCTCCCAAGAGGAGCACAATTTGGAGCTCTTATTAGAAAGCTCAGTCATTTTATGCATTTTAGGTGAAAGAGTAATGAATGGAGATTTAGGCACCATGAAAATGCAGAAATTTATCCACATTTGAGGAAGGCTTTTATTTCTAAAACTGCCCAGAAGCCACACTTTATTTCAACATACTGTAAGCACTAATTCTGAAGCCTCTGATGCACTCCTTCTTTCATTATTATGTGGCTATTATGAGACCAGAAGCCATTTCTCCTGACTGTAGGGGTCTCCAGCTACAGAAATTTGACATCTGCTTAATATTATTATTCCATTAGAACAGTAACTCTTCAATCCCCTGGCATTCTTGCGGGCTCAGACACATTCCACTTCAGTGACAAATGTCCCTTGAGCCAGCAGTGATTTGGCAGGGTGGGAGGTACTCATGCAAAGGAACTGACAAATGGTTTCCACGAGAATTTGAAGTATCCTCAGGAAATAGTCTGAATCTCTGCGTGAACATCAAGCTGAAAAGGAAACCCCTCAAACTGCAAGAGATTTGTGGTAATCCAAAAGAGGAGGAAAGATATAACTGAATTCCCAAATAACTGAATTTGTGTGTCACATCATAGACTTACATATGAAGTCAGAGCAGACCAAAGACCACAGCAGTTCATGTTCGCAGGTTTCCTCACACATGGAACCATGCTACAATATACAGCAGCACATTTTTGCCCTTCTGAGCAATTATGAGACATGTCTACATCATGCTGTTGAGCAGTGAAGGAGAGACTCCTGTCCTAACAGTAGCATTGCACATGCACAGTGTGCAGCACAATGCTGCCTGGAGCTACCATATCAACAGATGCTGAAATTCTCCATGGCACACTCATCTCTCTCAAACTTGGTTTGTCAGCTGTGATAGAATCATCCTCAGCATTGCAGCCCCTTGGTTCCTACATCCCTCCATGCACAGCCAGCTAGGCAGTCGGATCGTACATAAATATACGCTTCTCAGTGGACAGGGAGGTGCTGTCTTTAGACACTGGACTTTGTGCCTCCTACCTCAAGGGAGACACGATGGCCTGAATGCGGATGACACATGTGCCACCCACTGCCTTCCATTTATGCAGGAACACGCATATGCAGCTGTCTGGAGGCACAGAAAGAGGAAAGTTCAAACACAGCTCCTTCAACTGGCAAGACGAGACCCAATATAAGGACGTGCAACAGCTATAATCAGGTGCAGGCTCTGCTCTCTGCCACTCTCATCAGTGTCATCTTGTCATCTGCTGCTTTAGGAAAGGTAGAAGCTGCTCAGGAGCTTGGGGTTTTCCGATCATTATTATTTTCTTCTTAAAGAGTTGTTCCTACCTTCCTTCTTATGGAAATCCCTTCAAATGGTAATACAGATTTCAATGCATTTTCATTTTTTCCCAAAGGAGGAAATCAGTGCAGTGCAAGAGATGCACATACAGCATTGAGGTGTAGCTCTGCTCTTTCCACATCTTTCCCTGCTACAGCAAAAACCCCATATACCTACTAGTCAGTAAGAGGAAATAGGCACTCAGCCAGTCTCAGCATTAAAAAGACAATGCTTATAAACCTGGTCTCCTCACTCCACAAACTTTAATGCCAGCAGGGAAGCTGCTATTTTTGCTAAGTGATAGACAGGCTGTCTGTAGGCTCATGCAGACATCATCACGGGGAGTAACACAACATTTCCAATTAGAAGATTTCCTTCACAATGGTAAAAGCTAGAAACTTCCTGTACAAAATGCAAACAAACCAAAGTTTAGATTCTGCCTGTGCTGAATGACTCTCATAAATGCATGATGGAGACCAGATACAGCCCACAGGGCGTATGTTTGACACCTCTGGCCTATATGGACAGGAAATGGTTATAAATAGTCAGTCCCATTTCAGTTCTCCAAAGACATAAATAATTTTGACACAGAGTGCTCAAGCACAAAGAGTCATTTGTAGACCACCCAGGAGACTTGCATTTAAATGACCTTTCTTTGCTTGTACAATCAATTACACTAATGTTTATTTCAAGAGTTGCAACATTTGTTCTTAAATGGAAGCAGCTCAGAGAAGCCATGTATATAATCCCACTTACTTGTTGGTAACTGCCTGCATAAACTCATCAATCAGTTCGTCGTATTGTTTCCCACGAACCCTCTTGTGTTTCAGTCCAATATAGAGTGGATCACTCAGGAGACCCTAGGACACAAAGCAATTCTGTTGACAGCGTCTCTTCCACAGCTGGATGGAGATTTATGCGCTAGCCTACCCAAAAAGTTTGCCTGTTGCAGACACATGAATTTTACTCACTTTGCAGTGAAGGCAAGCTCACTTCGATTCTCCTGAGCAGAAAGTGTTTCTGTAAGAAGTAAGCTGCGCTGTGGACTATCTTTTTTTTGTGGAATAAAGTCAGAGGCATGTAATGCTTCTTGACTGCAGTCGGAAATGAGGCTCTGCATCCCCAAAACAGCGCTACCAGGACTCCCTGCTGAGGTGTCTCATTCCCAGTGAACAAAGCTGATCTTGTGTGGGGGTGTTCACTGTTCAGTCAGCACTCAATTTTGCACTGAAGGTTACCAGGAAAGGTGCTGGCCATAAACAGTACTTTGAGCAATGAAGATTGCCTGAAGTAACCTGAAATGACAAGTGTCATGTAGGCCTCTGGGTGCTAGCCCAGAGCTGACAAGAACCTGCGATCAGATGCTCCCCAGCCTTTCACCTAACTAACACTCAGCTCCAGTTATATGCAGGTGTCAGTCAGGAAAGGGTATTTTCATAGCAGATAAGTTTATTTTTCAGTGCCTGCCATGAATATAAAACCAGGCCGCTCCTCCAGCCAGCCCACCAGGTGGTAAGTCAGGACCCCTAAGCCACCTAAAAAGGACTGGCTCAGCATGGAAACTGCACATATTTCAGGAAAAATCACAGGACAAACAGTGGCAGGAGACAGGTGGGCCAACACCTTGGTTTGTCACTTGCAAAACAACTCAATTTCCCTTCTGATTTCAGGAACTGAATCATAAATATGAGAAGGGGATGAGCCACCACAAACCTATTGTCCTGCAGCCGTATGGGCCCCAAATATTGGCAGGTGGGCTAAAATTAAATCTGTTTTTACAGCCACAGCTGTTTTCCTTTAGAAGGAAATATGAAAGAGGTTTTCCTCTGAGTTTGGTACTTTAACTCTTCAGGGCCATGAAACAGAGCAGACCGTTAGCATCACTTCACCAATTGTTCCTTTGGTGCCATGGGCCTGTACATGGGGTACAAAAGGGTCTCTTAGACAAGGTGAGAAATGCCAAGCTCTGAAAAGACTGATTTGCTGAAAGAGCCTACAAAGTATTATGGACTGTCAGAAAGACAAACTGGGAACTGTTGCTACAAATGTAATATGTGTTACTCCATTCTACCTGAGATGCCTTTGTTAGCACGACAGTCACCCTAGGCTCACCCTGTATTAATAGGCAGAGATGAACAGGATGAATGCCTACAGGGGATGCTGATTTCTATGCTGATAAATGAGTTTATCCATGGGGCAGGATGTTTCTAGGATGTGCTGAGGGTTGGGTTAGGCTGGGTGTATGCACATGAGAAAGTCATTAAACAAATAAACAAATTACTTGTATTGTGAGTAAATACATTGTTTACATTGCTGGAAAACAGCAACTTCTACATTGCAATCCCAACTGTGAAAACTGCTTCCACAGAGAAGTTCCTGGTCACAAGCTGCACATAACCTTGGGCAGAATGGAAGTGCCCAAGCCCCAGAGACTGATTCTGGGAGTCCCTTTCTCTAAAACTAGTTGACTTTTGGAGATGTCTAAGAAATTGCTGGTGCCATTTTGGATTTTAGTTGTCCCTCCCCAGATGCTGTAATAGAAACAGATGGTTATGCATGGTCAGAAGCTTCCCATGGGTGGGGAAGAACGTACACCCAGGTCCCTCTGGAGGCCAGCTCCAGCTGGGAGGCTCAGAGCATGCCAGCAGTTGGTGGTGCAGACCAGCATGGAGGAGTAGGAAGAGATGAAAAGATTACTCTTGGTAAGTTTGCAAACACCAAGTTAGGCACCAGTGTTGATCTGCTCAAGGATAGGAGAGCTCTGCAGAGGGATCTGGATAGGCTGGACCGATGGGCTGAGGCCAACTGTATGACATTCAAGAAGGCCAAGTGCCGGGTCCTGCACTTGGGACACAACAACCCCATACAGTGCCACAGGCTGGGGAGAGAGTGGCTGGAAAGCTGCCTGTTTGGAAGGGACCTGGGGGTACTGGTCGATACCTGGCTGAATAGGAGCCAGCAGTGTGATCAGGTGGCCAAGAAAGCCAACAGCATCTTGGCTTGCATCAGAAATAGCATGGCCCTCATGAGGGCCTCAGGGAGGTGATTGTCCTTCTAGCAACAAAGGGGCAACAAAGCTGGTGAAAGGTTTAGAGAAAAACTTATGAGAAGTGGCTGAGGGAGGTGAGGTTGTTTAGCCTGGAGAAGAAGAGTCTCAGGGGAGACCTTATCATACTTTACAATTACCTTAAAGGAGGTTATAGTGAGGTGGGGATTGGGCTCTTCCCCCAAACACCATGTGATAAGCTGAGGGGAAATGGCCTGAAGTTGCACTGGGGGGGTGGTTGTTTTGGATATTAGGAGAAATTTCTTTACTGAAAGGGTTGTGCAGCATTGGAACAGGCTGCCCAGGGAAGTGGCTGAGTCACCATCCCTGGAGGTCTTCAGGAAAGGTGTAGATTAGAGCTTAGTAGCATGGTTTAGTGGTGGACATTAGTACTAGGTTAAAGGTTGGACTAGATCTTAGAGGTCTTTCCCAACCTGAATGATTCTATCATTCTGTGATTCTAAAGAGTCAAGCTGAAGTACAATGCACTATTGACTGGAAATTCCAAAAAGAGAATTCCTGCTTTAGCCTCAGAAGGTCCAAATGCTCCAATGTTTCAGGAAAGATCAGGCTGAGATGGGTACACCCTGTATTCCACCTGTCTACGACAGAGGGATATATCAGAGGGATAAAACAGATTTGGGTTCAAGGACTGAAAAGATAATTGGGAATCTCATCCTAGATGTCATCTATGGTCACTGATTTTTCTTTCTTCCTTTTTAATGTCCCATGTGAAACACATGGGGCTGGAGTTAAAGACGTACATAAAATCTAGCTTTCTAGCAAGCACAGGCTTATCTGAAAACACCAGGCACTCATGCTAGCATCTGTCTTCATATACAAGCTTAAAGCTTTTACTCTCCAGATTTTTTATTTCTCTCAAGAAACATGTGTTTGGTTTACTTGGGGTCAAGTGAGGCACAAGTACATTTTACATCAGTGGACAAATCCTGGCCATCACAAATAAGTATAGGATATTCTTTTTAAAAAATACATCCTCCCAGATGTCCATTCTGGCATTGCTAAAATGTTGCACTTCAGCCTTCTGAGCCAGAGTCATAAGGCAAAAATGTGCAAACAGATGGAGTCCTCCTGTCTGGTTATCATGTGTAGTAAAGTGTGCAAACTGGCAAAACACTGAAATTAATCATTCCCAAACCACCCAGCAGGGATTCTCTATTTTCTGGCATATAGTCATCTCTACGCAGACAAGGGTATCTGTCTACTTTCTCACAATTACCACAAGAAGAATAAATCTTGATCTTCCTGTCCGAAATCTTTTAATTCACATTGCCATACTGAAAGGTAGAACTGATCCTTCAGCTCCAACTGGCAACAATCTTCTCACCAGGGGACCATAAGGCTATTCAGCGTTCATTGCAGTTCCCCGTAAGAGCAGAAGTTTCTCGAGTATCAAACAGGAATGCAACCTGGTCACTTCCCTGCAGTGCTGGTCTAGCCATCGTCTCATCTTGGATGTCTCTGGCTTTGTCTCCATATTTAGGGAACCAAAATAACTTGGCCCCAGCTAAGCATTCATCTTGATTCCTTCTCCCCCGTCAGATTTATGAAGAACTGTAAGTCTTACCTCATTGTCTGTGCCAACATCCAGCAGGACAGGGAGACACTGTTGTGGGTGAACTCCACCACAAGCTGTGTACAAAGCAAGCTTTCCCACTGGGATGCCCATGCCATAACTTCCTAGATCTCCTAAACCGAGAATCCTCTCTCCATCTGTCACCACGATAGCCTAGAAGGATGAAAAGAGAGTGGTGTATAGTGTTGCCAAGGCTTGATCAGCAAAAATAGTTCTACTGTCTTCACGCCAATGCCATTGTGCAGTTGTATGGTGAAGTGGATATTTGCTTCTTCTACATGACACCACGTAAATTAGCTGTCAGTGACATGGGGCTGGTCATTTTGGGGTGGAGGTAATGTGGCCGATGGGTAGCTGCTCTAGGTGTGGGAGAGCACTATCTCTGCTTGCCAACACTTCAACCCACGTGTAGAAAAACCCACCTGGCACAGCTTTTTCTGCATCCTCACCTGTACAACCAGAAGCTGCACAAAACAGACCTGGCCTTGACAGACTCTCCTTTTCTTTTTCTGGACAAAGAGCCCTGTACAAAAGTGTTCCTCTGTTCCATAACCTTCTGTTTTTCTCATTACTGTATCATTTCTTTGTGACAAGAAGGGAAAAAAAAAAGCATGCTTAATGATGTCCAAATTAGAAGCCCAAAGCTGAGCTGTTCAACCCACCCTGTACAGCACTGGGGCCTTAGCAGGCCAACGACCAAGCAGATTTCACTTAGCTTCACAAATTTTAGGCTAACTACTCATTGTCAGTTTTGTCCCTAGGGTCAGGAACTTCTTTGGGCAGTTTTGAAATGCAGTAAGAGCAGAAGATACTTGAGTCCAGCCCCTCCGTGGGAGAAAAGCTGCAAAGGCCACAACAAACTTCCACTTCCATCACTGTCCCAGCACTTCAAAGAACAGAGCACTTGCTTCGAATGGACTGTGGGCAACTCTAGTGCACAGCCTAGCGTGGGTTTCAAAGAAGATGCAGAGAAGTGTTTTATTTGCTGCTGTGCAACATTAATGTCAAACTGAAGACACATGCACATGCTTTAGTACAAAATAAGAGAATGGGGGATCGGCAGCTACCTCAACAGATGTACTTCTTTTTTGGGTGGGGATAATAAAGATGTGTTTAGAGCTGGGATGGATCAGCATTGCCTTGTTTAGGAATGGAATAATTCTCCTTATGGACTTTTCTATTTCAGGGAGAAGCACATTGATTTCTTTTGCTGTCCTTTCCCTGCATAATTCAGATGATTAAAGGGAGGACTTAAACTTTTGCACTGTGGATTTACAATGAACAATCAGATGTTTTTATTCAACATAAACTATACACACCTCCCTGGGCTATTTTCTCCCTCAACCTAAACCTCTGTTTGTAACAGAAGAGAATTACATTATATTACATAGTTAATGAGGAAGGCTGAGGATAAACTACAAACACACAGGACACACATCTATTCTGCTTTTTACATTTATGTTGCCCTTTAGCAAAAAAACCACTCCGGTAGTTTCAGGGTGGTAATGTGCCTGATGCATTCCAGGGCTGTAGTGTACATAGTAATAGTAACAACCGATATGGAATAAGGATTATTTTGAAATGTTCATCCTACATGCTGAATATTTGTTGTTGTCTTGTTGCCAGTCCCTAGGAGTGAGAATTCCTAAAACTAAATGAAAATTCCATGTAAAGACTATTAAAACTAGAATGACTATATACACCTATCAGGCCAGAGGCTGAACAAGCCCTGCCACAGGGAATTCACATTCATGACAGTGATACACATAATTACTCCATTTGGGGATGTTTTCCTATTTGTTTTTCTTTCCGAGTCAATGTGAAGTGTTAGTCAGTGATGGGAAAGTCTCTTTTTGGGTGTACTCCATCTGTTTTTGGGTGTGCACTCAGTTCTTTACCACACCCTGGATGCAATTGGGACTGGAAAGCAGTGCTGGGAATAGGGAAAGCAGCAAGCACAGGCACTGCTACAGGTTTATCAAGAAACTGATGCAAATTACATGAAAAGAAATCAAAATTCTAACCATGCCGATTTTTTGTATTTTTATATTAAGTTATAGTGAAGCAAAATATTTCTCTGGAGCACAGATTCCCTTTTATCCAAATAAATAAGCGTTTTCAGGCAAGCCTAAAAACTTCACCACAACACTTATATTCTCTATTGGTCCCAAAGATCTCCAAGGTAACACTGAAAAATAGAGGAGCAACATTTTCGTTGTTGCTTGTGTCAGAGAGGGGAAACTGTATTCACATTTATTTGTGGTTCTTTGGAACTGCAAAAACAGAACAACAACAACAACAACAAAAAGCAAAGCTTCGGTGGATACCTGATGCACAAGCACATTAAAATAATGTTTTTGATTGCTTTTGTGATCAAAACTCAACAAACAGGACATTAACCTCTGCCTGGGCAGGACAGACCCCACTGACTGAACCACTGGTTTACCAGTTAGGAACTTGCTTTCTCCTTCCAACTGTGCTACAACTGTGCTACAAATTTTCCTGATTACTGTAGTCAAGTCTTTGGCTGAAACTTAGGTGTGTGTTCAAGTCCATCATCTAACCAGTTTCTAAGATTCTTTCAGAGTTGATGGGGAGAGATGGAAACCTCCAGAGTGCATCTCGTCCCTCTGCTTTGGAAAGGGATGAAATGAGCATTTCCCTTTGAAGATGCTCATCTCCCTCTTCATTGATCACTGAAGTACTAAAAAGTGGAGATTAGGCACCAGGTTTTCAGGCAGCTCTTGTTAACTGAGATGACTCTGGACCATAGGCTGGGTGATCCTGAGCGCTACGCTGATCTCCAAGCTGCTGAGGTAATGCCAAAAGGTAAGTGCTGCTGCTGGCATTCCCACTTCTGTGCACCGACTGCAACGAGGACAACTTTCCCAGGATGAACCTATACTCTGCTTTGAGTGTGCCAACAGAAAACACTATGTAGAAAGCTAAGTGTGAGTAGCCTTGTATAGCCGTAATCCTGTGTGGGACTCAAGATGGCGAGTGTGCTTTTCAGGGGAACACCCTAC